>NC_137584.1:35500201-35564189 GCF_963210335.1 Falco punctatus | reverse complement strand
CTGGTGTGAGCCTTAACTCCATTTATTCTTTCTTTCAAATGAACAGTTTTAAAATGTGTCTGCTGATGGGATATGCCAGAAGAAGCAATAGGGTTGGCATCCCTTCTTTTGCCCAAAGCCCTTCAAAATGAACATCAGGGAATAAACTAAGCACATTAAAGTGCAGAATACTGCTGCAATCCCCATGAGACGCCCCTGATCCCCATTCCTACCACAGCCTCATTCCTCACCTGCCTGCAGCTTTCATTGCTCTGTCACCCAATACTCTCACATGCACCCTTTTAAACTATGTCTATATGGATATTTTTTACCTATCCAAGATTACCTCATCCTCATTTTTTCGGTTAAGCTTCTGCACAAACTAAATAATCGGATTGACAGTTTCAGCCTTTCTTTCCCTTCATTCACTTATAACTCTGCACCCACATTTAGCCACTCATCATCCCTTTCCAACTAACTAGTCTGTAACTGAAAAGTGGTATTATTGCTGATCAGAGAGGAATGAACATGTTTATGTTTCTATCCCATTGCTGAAATCCTGTGGCCAGATCAGTTACAGGGTAATCGGTCCTCACCTGTGTCCTCTTCATTGCATAAAAACGTAAAGACACATGGTGGAGCTCCAATTTAATATTGTCCTCCCCCATATTAATAAATAGCTAGCCTGGAAAACTAATTTCCTCCATAAATTTCCAGATTGTTATAGATGATGCTACCTATTAGTATTTGCATTTAGGGATTTCCACTTACAGAAAAGCATGCAATTATGTCTTTGCTATTAACTATGCTACACAGAGATAAATGTTATTTAAACCTGCTGCAAAATCTAAAGGCCAAAGCATTTTTGTAACTAGGTTATTTTTAATGACAATAATTCAAGATTGGTCAATTTCCTGCCACTTAAAAAGAAGAATCAGGCACATAGAACATACTTAACTTTAGCACATTCCATCATTTCATGATACAATTCAGCATGATGTTGCTAAATCTTACACTGTATGCTTCCCTTTTTTTCAAAGAATTAAGACCTAGCCTCCTCAGATCATCTTGGGAAACTTTTCATTGCAAGAATTATCTACAAGACGACCTGAAAAATAAATGGGATTTTTTTATTTTTGTGCAAATGGCTTCTTATGCTGATATCTTCTTTTGTCTTTTGTAGCTTCGGTTTAGGAAAAGTTAATGCAAAGTCTCCACCTGGTGGCAAATCCTATTTTGGTGAAATCGAAACATTTTGCTACCGGGTCAACATATTTTAATCTCTCTCCTACTTAGTCAAGCCGTTGCTTCAAATTGTTTGTTATTGTTAAATAGGGAGAGAAATAGGTTGCAGAAACAAGGTTTGTAATTTTGCACAGATTAGCGCACTATTTCTGTCAGCAATCTGGTTATTCAGTTTTGTTACACACCATCCTCAAGGATCCCAAGCAAGTGGAGAATGTGGGGAAGGGTTTGCCAGGATGGCATGTAATACAAACTGGCAAACTCTACAAATATCTCCAGTCAGAAATGGAAAATTTCATAGTAGATTTGAAAATAAGGAATGGAACGCCCTCTCAGCTAAAAGCAAGTGGGGGGTGGGGGGGGGGGAGGGAGTAATTAGAGGAAGACGACAGTTTGGTGAAGAACAAAGTTCATTGTGGTGGGCTGAGACTGTCTGGAAACCAGGTGCCCCCCGAGGCCGCTCTGTCACTGCCCCCCTAAGCCGCCCGGGAGAGAAACAGCAACCGGCCGGTAGAGCGATCGCTCAGCAATGGCTGTCACGGGCAAAACAGACTCGACATGGGGGAATCAATTTAATGTATTACCAATCAAATCACAGTAGCATAACGAGAAATAAAAACTAAACTTTAAAAAACTTGCCCCCCTCCCCCCCCCCCCCCCGGCTGTCCCCCCGCTTCCCGGCCGCTGTCCCTGCCGCTCCTGCCCCTCCGGGGGAGGCTCCTCACAGCCTGCCCTGCCCCAGCGCGGGGCCCTGCCAGGGCAGGGGGCCCTCCACGGGCTGCCCCAGCCTGGGGCCCTGCCGGGCTGCGGTTCCCCACGCCCGGCCCCGCCGTGGGTCCCCCCGCGGGGCGCAGCCCCTCAGGCCCGGCCGGCCCCGGCGCGGGTCCCCGCGGGGGCACCGGCCCTGCCCGCAGCCCGGCCCCGGCCCGGGCTCCTCTCCCCGCGGGGCCGCGGGCCCTGCCCGGAGCTGCTCCAGCGCGGGCTGCCCGCGGGTCACAGCCTCCCTCGGGCACCCCCTGCCCCGGCGTGGGGCCCTGCCGGGCTGCGGGGGGGGAGCTGCCCCCGGGGGCTCCGTGGGCTGGGGGCACAGCCTGCCCCGCCGGGGGCTGCGCCGCGGGCTGGGGGGAGCCTCTGCCGCGACGCCTGGAGGCCCCCGGCCTCCTCCTGCCCTGCCCTGGGGGCTGCAGGGCTGCGGCTCTCACATGCTCTTATGCACCTGTCTTATGACTACTGCTGGTGTTGCAGATGTTTGGGGGTTTTTCCCCTTCTTAAATATGTTGCCCAGAGGTGCTACCATGTTGCTGCTGGGTGGCCTTGGCCAGCAGCGGGTCCATCTTGTAGCCGGCTGGCATTGTCTCTGTTGGACATGGTGGAAGCTTCTAGCAGCTTCTCACAGAAGCCACCCCTGTAGCCCCCCTGCTACCCAAACCTTGCCATGCAAACTCAATACACTCAGAAAATTTGCCTAGCGGTATCACTGGAAGTGGCAAAATTTAATCACAATTCTAAAGAAAGCTGTTTGTGCACTTGCCATGCGTAATGGTTGAATGGTCACTTAGCAGTGTTACAGTGGATGACAATATACCATCTGGTGATGAAGATATTTTTCTATTACAGTATTGAACTTGCATAATTACTGGCCAAAAGAAAAAACCAACCCACAAACCATTCAAAGTAAAAATCTAAAAAAAATAAGAGTAGTTGTTTAAATGTACTATAAACTACAGTTTTCTTGATGAAAGTATTGCAACTATATTGTAAGGTTAATGCAGATGCTACATAAATATATTTCAAACAACTTAATTTCACCTCTCTCTAAATCTTCCTTGAAACATTCTAGTGCATGATCCAGCTCTTCATCATTAATCTGTTTTGAGCATCTCTGGTCAGCTAAGCTCATCACTAGTAGAACTGTTTATTGGTTTTGACAGGGACAAAAATAATAGCCTGCCATAATCACCAGGACAGCTTTGGATCTAATGATCCAAAATTAAATAAATGTCTACATTCCCTTTGGCATCAGCTATCAAATCATAACTTGTTGGAGCAGATACTGTGGATTCATATTACAGAATTGTAAATTTATAGGCCATTGGTTCTTTAGTAATTGTGAGAGTTTGCATCCTGATGAATACTTCCAAAAAAATCAAATAGAATACTATAAAGAGTTGCAAGATTTTTTGTTTAATACTAAATCCTTTCTAAAGACACTGTAGAAGAAACTGTCTCCTCTCATGGAAGCAAACATTACAGATAAGGAAAGCTCAGTTCATATATGCCTTATGAGTTTATAATGGAGACTAATCTAGGGAAAAAAAAAAAAAGTGTGGAAGTTTCCATGTGCATAGGACGGAGAATCAGAGAATTTCAGTGGAACTGTACAGTGCTGCTCTGTCCAGAATAGCAAGTGAGAAAACCAAACAGCCATCTCAGATACGCAGCCACTAATGTAGATGCAACCCATTCTACACCCTTTTCTTTTGGAGCTATTCCTCTTTGTACGAAGGAGCTATACAGTCACTGAGGCACAGAATAACAAAGTTTCAAGGAATATATCTGGACTTCTACAGACCACTTTCAAAGATAACCTCCAGCTCCCTTGTGTACCCATCAAAACTGTCGCTCAGCCCCAAAACCAGAAAGAAAAATGAAGGCATCTGAGGGAATGCTTCTACCTTTGTCAAGTTATTCCTGATGCTGTACTAAAAAAAAGCTATTATTTTTACTCCCATTGTGTGATATGCATCAATGCAAAAACCTATAAACTCCTGTTACAGGAAAAAAAAAAATCATTTTAAAAATCACACAGAAGCATTGTAGAAAGAGGAGCACCTACAAAACATTCTCATATAAGAATGAACAACTTTCCCAGATGCACCACATCACAGAACAAAATAATTCAGAAGCAAAAAAAATACCTTTGAGGTCACCTCCTTCAGCCTTACAGGAAACAGCCCAAGTTTGCTCCCTTCAGGCACTTCATCTAATCTAGTTTTAAATAAGCCACATAATGAGGCTTCTACAGCTTCCCCTGGGAACTTATTCTACAGTCTAATAGAACTCATTTTCAGGAAGTTTAAATTATTTTTAATTTCCTCCCATTACTTCTAGTTATATATATCATATTATACTTCATACAGTAAAACTTTTTTGAAATACAGTAAATAGTAATTTTTATTTGTAAAAAATTAACCCTTACCATCATTAATAAACTTAGTAATTTCAACAAGGTTTTCTTGAATAAAGACACAGAAGACATGTAAATCTGAAAGAAATAAACTAGAAAAAGGGCTTTTGCATACTGTAGTATATTGTCTGCCACTGTTAAATCACATAATGATGGTGTCCTGTTATTGCTCGTTCTGGTAAAGAATATTTATTCCTGAAGAGTGGCATGGAGGTAATCAGGTATGCCTATACTTCATCTATGCTATATTACTGTGTATGTATGCGTGTTGCTATAAAGTAGCTAGCCTGAATATTTATATATAACATGAATAACAGTCTGGTATTGAACACTAATGCAGTCACCTAGCTGGGACCACGCTCTTAAGTTACAGAGAAACCATCTATTTCCAAAGTGAATCATCTAAAACTAGTTCAGGTACCCGTACATAATCCAAGAAAATAACGGTTATCAGAGAGTAACTAAGGTTGGAATGGACCCCTCAAGGCCAGTTGGTCCAACACCTGCTCAAAGTCTAGGGGTAACCTGTGAGGGGCAAACTGTGCTCAAAGCAGGGGTAACAACTTAAAGCTAGGGCAGGTTGTCAAGGGTCTTGTTCAGTCAAGGCTTGGTATCTCCAAGGAATGGAAAATCCCCAGCCTCTCCAGGCAAACTGTGCCAGTGCTTAGCTAGTCTTACTGGGATTATTTTTTTTTTTTCTTGTATCTGACTGGAATTTCCCTTGTTGCAACTTGTGTCCATTAATCTTCTACTTTCTATTGAAAACCCCCGAGAAGACTGGCTCTGTTTTCTCTGTACCTCCAGTTTAGGTAGTTGAAGACAATGCTTAAATACAGCCCAATATGTGGGTAGACTTACTCATCACACAGGCACACTGCTCCATCATGTTCAACCAGCTGTCCATCAGAAGCACAAATGTGGTATCGGATACACACCTTTTTCTGTAGAGCTGCCTTCTAGCCAGCCAGTTCCTGGTTTGTACTGTGGTATGGGGTTGTTCCACTCCAGGTTCCTCCCTCGGACTTGCATGTGTCCAGTTTGCCCAAAAGTGGTCCCTAGCTCAATCTTCCTAACCCATCCTCAAATATGAAAAAGTGTCAAATTTTGGTGGAAACAAAACAAAGCATCAGCAATAAGTTTATTTTTAAAAAAAATAAATTAAAATATTTCTGAAGAAAACTAACAGCATGAATTAAGGGGCATGGACTAAATTTAACAAAACTTTACAGCAAACATTAAGCAGAATTATACCATCCAGGTTCAAACTTGTTATTTAAAACACCTTGTTCAGCAGCTGCAGTGACCTGCAGTTACTAGCTGCCTCCCTGATTTCCTGATTCCCCAGGCACTGGGAACTGTGCTTCCGAGCATGCCTAGAAATACTTCAGTCTCAGCACCTCAGTGCTCATCTCCCACAGATTCCCAGTTGGAATCCAAGTGTGGCCTCTTTTCAATGAACATTCTTTAAGGTCTAAATATCCAAAAAGCAGATGTTCTTACTTTCAAGCCCCTAGGGGTCCCCAATTATGAAAAGGCTACTCTGAGAGACCACTTTATATAAATCATGGGGCAGTGCTCTCAGCCTTTTTTTTAAAGAGGTTTTTTTTTTTAAAGAGTTGCCATAGAAGACAGTAGAAAACACTCTACTAATCAACAGCTTAATGGTTAAATCATTCACCTAGAAAATGAAAGATGGTGTCAGCTTAAGACTGTCCAAAACCATTCCTTCCATCACCAAACTATAATGGCATAAGGAACCTTTTCATTCCCTCCGCTTGAAACTGTTCTACTGTGGACAAAACACTGATGAGTTCACAGAAGCAAGGCTTTAGAACACATTATCTTAATCCCTCTAGTTCCATGACCAAGCAGCTAGGCTACAAAATTGTAATACCCTTTCCTCTTTTGCACAAGGAATCCCAAATGCCTTGCTGCATGACTTCAGAAAGAAGGGAAACACCATACAGTCTGTAGGCACTTTCCCTGGGTTGCGGCTCTGGGTTTAGTGCAAACTTGTTCTTGGAACTCCTAATAGCTGGCCAAGTGATGTAAACAGTGCACATTGTATGGAAAATTAGCATTATCTTCTTAAACAGTAGAGGTGTTTTATGAATGACTGCTCACTGCATTGTATGAGCTATTTGTAGACATATAACTCAGGAAAAGACTGCACAGACAAAAGTTCCCTACTTACACTCCACATAAAGCACCTCGTTCTAGAAAGGAGTAAAATTTAGAATATATTTTCAACCTCACTGTTTTCTACATCCAATATGTGATTTTTAATCCTACATGGAGAAGTCAGACTTTTTCCCCCCACACAGTCTACAGGAAGCCCTGGCATTCCCCAAAGGTTTCTGTGCCTGGGACAGGAAACCCTAAGATTAGATGTTGCCCAAGTCCTTTACTGGATCTTGTGCTGTACACATTTTTTAAGGCATTACTTCTCATTAAGCACAAAATAAGGCACACCAAGTTTCAGTCAACGTTTTAGTCTGGCTATCAGAGCAGACTCCATAGGCCACACCACAGCACAAGGCAGATTTTTCAGGGTATGTTCCAAATAACTCATGAGCCCAAAGGGAGAAATGCCTAAACCAGCCCACCAGAAACACTGAGCGTAGGCACCTGAGATGTCCTCCTCCTTTAGCCAACTTATGCTGCATGTAGGTTCTTCCATCTGCTCACTCACAGCCCTGTAGCTCCTCATAAAATTAGAAGCCTAATTTATCTCATACTCTTATGTACTTTATCCTTTAAAACACAAGAGGAGGATACACCCTATTATGAAGTAGACTGGTGCATTCAATCCAAGTGAAAAAAATGCAAAGCTAATTACTTCAGACCAAAGTTGTTGGGGTTCTTTTTCTTTCCCTTTTTTTTTTTTTTTTTTTTGCATTTCTTCAAGGTGTGTGCTTTAATCCCAGAGCTATTAGTCATTTAATCTCTCTTGCTGAAGGTGTCCTGCTTTGCAGAAAAGAAGCCAAGATTAATCAGGGGAAATAAAGGGTGCAAAATGCAGGGAAGTCCTAGTGCCTGCTCCCAGTTGTTTCATCAATGAGTGTTTCATATAAAAATGCATAAGAATTCCTTTGAGGAGAAATTGGAGCACAGGTTTCCCCCTGCCCAAGAAATTGTCTAGCTCCTAGACTTGACTCCTGTGGCTACAGAAAAAGAGACATATCACAGCACTTTAATACTTTTTGTACAGTAAAACAGCTTCAAGGGGGTGAGTAGCAAGCTTATAGCTTGAAGGTGGGAAATGAGAGATGAAGGTTTGAACCCTTGGAGGCAGAAGGGGGAAAACTGGCTTAATGCAAAAGTAAGTGAAATTCCACATTATATGGAATGTCAGATTAGAGGAGATCAATGGCTCCGTGGCTTAAAAGAAAATGAACATAATTAAAGAGCTTGATCATATATTATGTGTTAAGTTCAAACTCCTATGAAATCAGGGTGATTAAACACTAAAGAATTAATCAGAATCAAAGTCTGTCAAATAGTGTTTTCTCTCTTAACACCTTGATATTCCTTTAAAGTACAAAAAAAGAATATTAAACCCATTTAAACCCTACTTTTACTCCATTTCTTTTTATTTGCAGCAAAATAATTTCACAGAAATAGGTCTAGTTACATTTCAGGGTCACCCAGCTGGATCCCTAATGTTTACTGCTCACTAAAAATTATGCTGCAATCACAGTTTTAATTCCTTCATTATGCAGATCTAGACACGGTAGTCCTAGAAACTTTCTTATTAAATCTGCAGGAATCAAGATAGCTGTCCCTAAAGTCAGTTCAGAGCTGAACAAATATATTCATGATTTTGTTTTCACTGTGTTTATTATTATGGGGGGAAAAAAAGATTATTGAAGAGAAAGAAATAAAAAATGAGATTTTCAAATGTGTCTAAATAATAAAGAAATAGAATGCTACTGGGCATTAATGGGAATGCGCATTTTTAAGTGCTTTTGAATATCCAGTCTGCAAATATAATACCTATGTATCTACAGAAGTCAGGAATTTGCCATCAAACGTTTTCTTACATCAAGCCTTCCCTAAAATAGCATCTCCAACCTTGTCCTCCTGCTCTTTATTCTGAGGTTTCGGCTTTTCTCAGAACAAAAGCAGAGGGAACATCACTTAAAAGGAAATTTAAGAAAGGGGTAAATATCCTGCCAACGCCTGCCGGTGCCATGCCCATATGTAACTCCTTCAGTGCAACTCACATGGGTCATCAGAAAGAGCAGCCTGCTGCACACTTACAGGAGCTCATGCCAGTGTGTCTGGGTACAAACACCTTCTGGATGAATCCTAAGAGGAGTTAAGGTAATATTGTCAACTCCTTTCACTTCAAGTGTCTCCTGCTGCCCCACACATGCTGAATGCTAAAAAGCATTCACAGCTGTAACTGGAGCAGCTTTCCCAGTCTGCTATTCCTGCTCTCAAATCAGCCAGTAAGGCTTTTAACAAAGCAGAGCTGTTAAAAGTTTTGGGAATCCCTGCTCCCCCAGGAGTACTCAAAGGGTACTTTGGCTGTGGCAGACCGCATTGGCCTCCACTTAAAAACAACTCCTTGACTTCCTGAGAAGTATTTCCTCCCCTCGTCTCGTACATCCATGTATTTCTGCAGCATATACACTCTGCAATGTCTCCATTGAACCTCATATTTTATACCAGCGTATAAATTGTAAAACATAGGTGACAGACCTTTAATACCTATAACATGTAGTGCAACATCAGATATAACAGTGATGGATCACATTGGGTGACAAAATACTTAAGATCACTGACCCACAGCAAACTCATTATTAAGCATTTCTGTAAGAGCCATATAAGCAAGTATCTTAAAAATTCACTAATTACCTTATGTACATAAACTGGGATATTTGCACTCCTCTAATTGAAGTCAAAGTATTTCTTATAGAAAGTCTGCACGTCTGGGACAATGACTAGGTGAGCATACGTATTCTCAAGAATAATCATCCATTCAGATTTATACAATCAGCCACCCTATAAGCACTCTATACTGTTACAAATAGTTGGTGAAAGAGCTAAATACACTGATGAGTCTACAGCAGAGGAACATATGAAGATGCTTTTAAACGCCTTGGAGAGGGAAGGAGGGGCAGGGAATGGAAGACATGAGACAAAATGAGGCAGTTTAAGCTTCTATTCCCAAAGTCACCTCTCAAGTATCTACAGGGACATAAACCACCTGGCAGGCTGACAGGCTTTCCATGTACCTCAAACTGTTAGGGGCACCTCTGTCCTAACTGTCTCTTTCTATAAACACAAGCTATTTTGCAAAGGTGGCTTTTTCCTCAGTGGAAGTTTCCTATCATGGCTGAAGAAAGCCACACAAAACACCTATGTAGTCCTCATTCATTTACCATTTACACTTAAACTGGTAGTGGAGATGGCCTGAATGAAACTGGCCAACCATGTGCTAAAATGAGATTTAGGGACTTTCAAGTGCTTCTTTCCAGAAGCAAGGCTTTGGAAGCTACTAAGGTATGGAAAGTAGCTGCAGCAGTAACAGGATAATTCAAGTGAAAAGGGACCTCAGAGACAACTTAGTCAACCTCCTGCTTCTGAAAGGAACCTTCTGCAGGGTCAGCTATGCGGTCAGACCAGGTTTGTTGGAACTTTTATCCAGTTGGATGTTGAAAACTACCAAGGATGGAGACTGCACAATCTCTCTGGGCAACCTTCTGCAATGCTTGACCATTCCCATTCTGAAAAGGTTTTACTTTCCAGCCTGAACCTCATTTCAATTTGTGGCTACTTGTCCCTGCCACATTTCATCACACTTCTGCTGACCTGTTCTTCCAGCCTCTCGTCTAGATTGCAGCCCATGGCCCTCTAGGTGTATTAGCTGGTCCTCCCAACTTGATATAATGTGCAAACTTGATGAGCAACGATCCATTGCCCCTTCCAGTTCATTGATAAAGATGTTTAACAGGACAGGACCCAGGACGACCTCTGCAGTACTCCATTTAACAGCCTCCAGAGAGAGAATGTCCCATTAACTGCTACTGAACCAAACTATCCAAACAGCTTTTTACCCATATGGCTCTTGACCCATCCAGAGAGTTAACATCCTACCCCAGACACAAGAATATTGTGGTAGACTGTTCAAAACCTTGTGGAAGTCAAGGTACCTAATGTCCACTGTTCTCCCCTCAGGTCAGCCAAGACTTGACTTACCCTTGGTAAATCTGTGCCAACTATTACCGATGACCTAGTTCTCCCTCATTTGCCCAGAAACATGTCCTAAGAAGACTTGCTCCGTGCTTTTCCCGCATACTGAAGTGGGACTGACCAACCTGTCATTTCCCAATTAATTTTCAGATATCTTTTGAAGATGGGCACAACATTAATTGTTTTCCAAACATACAGAATCTCCCCTCATCTCTATGAAAGGACATCAGCCAAGTCTCTCAGTACCTTTGGATTTAGTGTGTCAGGTCCCACGGACTTCCACAGATTGAGTTCTCTTCTTGCACGCTTTGACATCCCTTGCAAATCTGAACTCCAGCTCTAGTTCCTCCTGATTATACCCTAGGCTGCATACATTTGTATACACATATTTGAACTAGCCTCCCTTCCACTGTTTTAGTATTCCCGAATCTCTGTTGTCATGTGTATCCCGTCCAGTCCCTCCCCCCCACACCCTCTTATTTCCACTATTTCTTCAATTAACCATAAGTCACATTCCCTACCCTCAGTTGTTCCCGTTTTAAAGCTTTCTGTTCCACAGTGGCTAGTGTGCTGGCATAGATGCTCTTTCCTCGCTTTGTCAGGTGAGAACTGTCTCTGCGCAGCAGTTTGCAATTCTCAGAGGGTCCTTCTTTCATAAAAGCAAAATTCTCATCAATACCATCAGCTGCATAACCAGGTATTAATCCACAGGACTAACTTGCTCCTCCCCAAGCCTCTTCTCTCCACCATGAGCACCAACAGTTATCACCCAGATCGCCAGGTATGATCAGAAGGTCCTGCCAGAGCACTAAGCCTCTTAATTATCTACGGCCTTTGATGGGAACTGGGAGGGTGGTTGTATTGGGTCTGGCTGAGCCCCATAGCAGCCCCCACAGCGCTGTGCTTGTAGCAGTAGCTAGAAAGGTGAGGGTAACACACCAGTGTGTGGCTACTGCCCAGCAGCGCTTGCACAGCACCAAGGCTGTCTCTCCAACCGTCCCCCACCCTCACCCATAGGCTGGGGGTGGGCAAGGTCTTGGGAGGGGACAGAGCCAGGACAGCTGACCCAAAGTGAATGAAGGGATATTCCATACCATACACCAGCTCAGATATAAAAGTTAAGAGGGAAGAGGCATGTGTGTGTGTATGTGCGGCACACAACATTTGTTATTCACATTTCTCTTCCAGAGCAACTGCTATGCATACTGCAGCCCTGCTTCCCGTGAAGTGGCCAAACATCACCTGCTGACGGGAAGTAGAGAATAGCATATTTTGTTTTCCTTTACTTCCACATGCGTGACTTCTGCTGTTGCTCATTTAACTGCCTTCATCTTGACCCACAAGGTTTTTTGCATCTTATTTTCTCCCACTCTGTTCTGCTGAGGAGGAGAGTGATAAGAGTGGCTTGGTGAACACCTGGTGTCCAGCCAAGGTCAACCCACCACAGTGGTAAAAACTATTCAGGGATGGAGATACCATATGAGCACAAACCAGATTACTCTATTGCTCTGCTGATGAAAAAAATGCACGTAAGAAACTGTGCTTAGTTACACAGAAGAGCACAGACCACATCAGTTAATTTTATCTAGTAAGCATATAAAATAAATGAAATTTAATCAGCATGAAGCAAATAAACAGAAGGCAGTCTTGGGGTAGCTGTATAGTAATACCACATAGGTTCCAAACTGCTTAGGTAACACGTGACAGAAATACCAAATCCATGTAAGGATGTTAAGACCAATGAAGAAAGAAAACATTTGGTAAAGGTTGTTTGTTTGGGAGAAGTATAGGTAAAGACAAGGCGGCACAGGGGCAGCAAAAAGGTAGACTGGGGGACAGGAAAGTATTTTATACCTTGTTCAAGCACCATTCCTACTGTGAAAGTGTGTCTTTCTATGGACAGTGGTGAAGCCGAACTCCAGATATTGGTCTGCCCCTAACAAAGCACACCCAAGCACACACATACAATCCTCTGTGGACACTAAAGGTAATTAAAAGCAACATCAGAGGCTCTTTTGATCCTTAAGTTTGCTTTTATGGAATAGATGATAATTTTTTAATTTCTTCATGTTCTGCATTCACATTTAATTTCCTGTCTTTTTATGGCAAACTTTAAAAATCTTCACACATTAGGTTAGCACTGACACCTGAACTTCTGCCTGAATGCCTAAACTTCTATGCTTCCTGGCCAACAAAAACATTCAATAACTAGTCAAGTTAGTTCAGAACTCCTGATTCACCCATCTTGTATCTCCAGGCAAACCTTTTCTTTCTCTACCTCTCTTCCTACATGAATCCTTAAGGATCTCAAATCTGCTTTTCTCAGGCCCACTCTGTCTGCTGGCTGAGCTCTGAACACCTTCTGGAGGTAGTACAAGGTAATTCCGAAGCCAGCCAGAATGGATCAGCAACATCAGCAAGAGGTATTCTTCTAGCAAGTAACATTGTGTTGTAAGCTACTAGAACTCAGGCATCTTATTGTACAGTTACACTACTTAAAGCTCCCTTGGGAAAACAAAATAGAAAAAAAGTTACACACACACACATATCCTTCCCTCCCTCCAAGTTATCATGCAAACTTTATGGAACATTATAGAACACTTAGAAACATAAAAACACCTACATAATCTTTTGCATACAGTTTAAATATTCAACAACGCACATCTTTAAATAACAGAACATGTTTCTCAAAGTAACTGCATACCAATCCAAAAAAAAAATTTAAGTAACGGCATTGCCTATCTGGCATGTAAGGCCTGGCTACCTATAGAGAGCACGCCAGTTGAACTACCTCTGACCAGCACAAGGCACATGAAGGTCAAGCACACCATGCATCTCATCGAGAAAGCTGTACGGGCAGAAAGGTGGTGCTGTTTGTACAACATTCAAAAACCGACCTTGATTCGGTGCAGGAAAGATATAATCTACTCCACAGCTGCTGGCCTAGAAGGCAAGGGTGACACCATCCCACTGAGGAATGTGATTATTTAGCTTCAGATTTTTTCCAAAGCATTCACTAACCATAAAGGTCACAGAAAGGTTCAAAATTTTCAGAGTGACTTAGGCAAGAGAAGCTACACACAGAAGATAAGCACTTTATTATTCATAACAAAAAGGCAGAATACTGAATACATGAGTATACATGGGAACACTTTTAATTCCGAACAAATGCAACCAGTTCTCTTATCACTTTCATGGATTAAAAAATAAATTATCTAATAATCAATGGCACAGTATAAACAAATACAGAAATACAACCAAATGACAAACAGTAGTTCTCAATTGAATTGTACCAAATTAAAGTATGTTTTGCTCACAATTATCCTTGCTCAAAACCGCACACCTAAACTTTCAAATCCTAAATAGATGACAATTTCTTTCCACTACGTTACAAGTATAGTCTCTCCTACTTACAAGAAAAATATAATTACAGCCAAGGCTGGGCACAGTGGAAGTACACCAAAGACTACTAGGAATAAAATCCATAACCAGGCATCCCAGCAGCTTAAATCTAACAATCATAACATAACCTTGTAATGCACTTCTAAAAATCCGTATCAACAGTGCAACAAAAGACATTCTCTATACTTACAGGTGCAGCATAATCCTGAAAACACTTTCCATTATCTTGTTTTTACCTTAAGCACTTTGGGTATCAAACCATCAGAAAGGAATTACTATCAGAAGCTAGGCTCATAATGAGTTGAAAATAAAACACACATTCATGCAAATAAGTCTAACATTTGCAATTTGCCGAACATAAAAAAAGTACACACACAGCTGTTTATCTTTTCATAATCATCTGTCATTTCTAGGCTCCATTTTGTAACATTAGGTAAGCAGTGCTCTACCACTACACACAAGTTAAAGCACAATATACCTTCAGTAGCAAAAAAAAAATAATTAAAATATGCAACTTCTGTATTAATATTACACCAACAGGACTAGCATTTAGGGTAGCCAGAGGATCTTTAAAAAGACAGACACCCAAGCACCTGCTGATCCAACTGAATGGCAGCCAAAAGTCTGAGTCCGAGTTAGTTAACCCTTAAATGTCAGTGCCTCTACATAAAAATTAAGTATTACTTAGCACTACAATGAATGCAGCCCAGTCTTAAAGTTACCACTTAACATGAGTAATGTGGCACAATAACAACCACTGCATGTTATCGTAACAGCAAGCAGTATGTCAAACTATTGACAAAGAACATGCCAGGTAAGCTTGTAATTTTAACTAGGAAAAACTTCAAATTCTGCAATATAATAAAATGGTGCAATAAACTGTTAACATTCACAAATGTTTACAAGAAAAACTCCATTTATTCATTAATGCGTTAAGAAATTTTTATCTTCTGCATTTTCTGATTTGCTACTAATGGGCAACTTTCACTTGTACATAGAAAATATTTGCATGCTTTATGAATAATTCACTAGCAGAATTAACCTTGTACAGATCAGCTTGCATTGTCTTATCTCTTCCTTTTTCAGATTTCCCGGACACGTGTGTCTCATTTACAAAAAAATAAATTCTGTTTTCCAGATAAAGCTTTCAGGTTTTCAAAGGAATTAAATATGATATGTGGGGGTGGGGGGTAGTGTTCTTAGACCTTATTTGCATACAGAGATGCATTAGATGTATTATCTATCATTAGAGTTGTATTTATTTTTTCATTTAAATTCAATCACAGGACACATAGAGAAACCCCCCCACTCACTTCAGGCTTCATCATGCTTTATCTTATGTCCAAACAACTGAGGAAGGAGGCAGGGGGGAAAGTCAGTCAGAAAAACATCTGAATGTTTCCCTTCAAGATACAAAATGCATGGAGAAAAGTTCCTTTCTTCATTTTGACAGATGGGTGGGGTGGACAGAAGAGAGAAATCATGTACACTCAACAGAGAAAAACCCCAACTGTGATGCAACTTGGATACAAGGATAACCTTGAGACAGGTCGCTAGCAACTTTACACCATGAGCTAACTGCAAACAACTTAGTGGCTGTCTCTCCCATAAATGCAAATTCAAGTTTTTGGCTTATTGTTAGTCAACTTCTTCCTAACAAGATAAAAGATACACAAGAACTTTGGAATTTGAAGCACAGAGAATATGCTTGTTATCTTTGTTTTCTTAGCATCCAAACCAAGGAGGAGGCAACACCACTGTAAACCAAATGCTACTGCAAATGAAGTTTTATATAAATACATACATAAGTTATACAAGAACCCTAACAGAAAGATTTGCCAAAACCACGATTGTCTAAATAAATACAACAAGCAGTCTTGGAGGGAAAAACACTGAGAGCAGTATCTGTATGTTTGGGGTTTTTTTAATGCATTGAAGTACCTTCCTAACTGCAGTCTACTTATTACTCAAATAATTCTTCTGATAGTATCTTCATGCTGTTTAGACTATGGAACCGCAGAATCACAAGCCTGAACCAGTGCTTCTGGTAGCAGATTTACTCTGTACTAAGTAAATTTTACTTTTCTTATCATCACAATGCTGAGAAAAACCAACTTTTTCACAGTATTGTCCACCTTTTGCAGCTTTTCTTTTCTGTCGCTGTTACATGAATTCAGATCCTTTGGTCAACAATATTCCAGCACCCACTTTGATAAGTCTACCCACTGGTAGACTTCCTTATTTGAAACTTCTATCACAGACAGTCCTACACTTTGAATACTTTCTTTGTTTCACTTCTGTCACCAAAATAACAAGTTTTTGTCATAATCTGGTTCACAAAAGGAACAACAGTAACTACAATTTGGACACTGAGGCTACAAATGTTTTTTCTGATTTAATTCTGTCAACTGGGATGAGACAGAATACTTCTAGAGTAGACTGTATGGCCAGCAGCAATTAAGGCATGAGCTAGATTGTTCTCCTTGCACAGAACATTCACGCCTAATTTCATTTCAGGGCCATAGCATCTAAAAATGGAAGATCAGATCTGGTTTACTAAGAAGCTTCTGAAACAGAAGTTCAGCTTCATCACTCCAGTATTCCCCCTTGGCAGGAACTATTATCATGTAAAGAGCAAGAGTGTGCCAAGTGCGGTAAAACAGTCACACTTTCTGAAGTAAGTTTAAGTTTAGGAATATCAGAGTAAGGGATGGTCTTAAGAAAGTCATAATCAATAAATGCAAGAACAGACTGACTTGTTAATTCATTAATTTCTGCCCTGTTCCATTGTGCTTCCAGTCCAAAACTGATCAAGCAGATAGCACCAGGAGCCACAAGTTCTTTTGGCAAAGCTGCCAAGTTGTCAGGAAGGTCAGACAGCAGCAAGGACAAGTTTTGCATGCAATCAAATAAGACTTCAAACTGCATGCAGAAGTTTGAAGGATCAGTAACTGCAGTTGCAAACCCAGGATAACCTTCTGCCACTCTGCAGTGCCCATGTGATTGAATTTACCTTAAATGATATATCAGACTCCTTACAGTCTTTATTACTGCATTTTTCTGGTCCAACAACAGTCCAACAATGACTTAAGAGGTGGTTAAAATACTCCTAAAGCAGAACTTTTCCTATTAAAATATCTAATTCCCAGATTTGGGAGGATTCCAAATACCTTAAAAACAAGATCCTTATTTCATGATTCAGGAGTGCATTTACTACATGGGCAAATAGAGTTTTCTTCACTTTTTTAAACCAAACACACTTACAAAACACAGCTTGTTTAGGAATACTTTTAATCTTGTCACTGAGCACCTTTGCTTTGTTTAAGGGCACCATCTCACACCTGCCATAATCCATGAAAAAAACGAGCATTAACTTCTCCCTGACTAACTTCTTTATCACTTTTGATCGATACCACTTAAAAGTTCTTTTCGGATTTTGTCATGCAGTCCAATTCTTCTTCAATGTCATCCACTCTAAGCAAATCACTTCTTTGTGCTTCTTTGGCAAGCATTACATTTAACTCATGTAATATTTGCAAATTTCTAAGTAACTGCACGTGACATTCTCCACTCTCTGAAATATTAATTACTTCTACTCCTTCTACCTGTCCAGAAATTAGATCTTGAGAAAGGACATTTAAGGATGTTTTGGAAGTATTTTTCATCCTAACAGACTTAGTTTGACTTGAACCATTCCTAGCCTTTCTATCTCAAGGATTACCATTATTAACCAGAACATGTTTTGGCCTATTTTCCTGACTACGCATTCTGTTTTGCTACCTTGTACTGTCCTTTCTCTGCAGAAGGCCATTAGACAACTTCCCATCACAATTTACTTCTATTTCCCATTGCTCTCCATGTTGCTTTAAGAACTTGCAAGCAACTGGCTTGTTAGCTCTTTTCTTTACAAAATTGGGTAGTCCAGCTTTCACCAGGAACACTTTTTACTCTAAGGAAACAATGAACACTGAGCCTTGGCAAAGTTAAGAACTTTTTTCTGAATCCCGTAGATTTCTGAAGGACCTACAACTGCCACATTACCATAGTCAATAAGGTCTACCTCAAAGGAGTTTCCTGATTTCAGAGTTTTAATAACTGCTCTGTAGTAAAAACAATCGGTGTCATGCTCTCCAACAATGAGATCTCCTACCATGAGCTCATCTAAGCAATTTTCATGACCTATATTCACCATGCTTTCATTTAATTCTTTTGCTAGTTGTATTATTAAGTTTTCATCCTCTGCAAGCTGAACATAGAAACTTGATGAACTATTCACATGAGAAATATACCCTGCTACTTCAGAATTCACCTGAATATCACGTTGAGGAAGACTGATTAATTTAGGTGTATTTTCATTACGCCTTTCCTGCTGACCCATATAATTTAGACTTTCGTTATGAGATTCAGGGAGAGCATTTACAGTTATTTCCTTTGAATCTAAAGCAGGATGACAGAGTTAGTGAGAAGCAGACTCTCCACCCAGAGGTTCCTCCCTGTACTCCAGAACAGCACTGACAGCATTTCTAAAACCTGGTCCTTCACTGTCCTGTAAAGTTTCAGTGTTTCGATTAAGCTGACAATAGAATTCTGAAGGACTCTATGTGAGTTATACAAAACTCCTCCTCACTTCCAATTTTAATATTAAAAGATGAGTAGCAAAAGCTGTACAGAGAACCCAGAGATGCAAGGCTTCTCAGACCAATACATTCAGACTGGGTGACACCATGTTCTCTGAGGAATTCCTCTGCACTAATCAACGGAGTCTATAAGTCAACTATATTGCATAAACAGTTGGGGCTTACAAGAACAAGAGCATAAATTATGCAAGTCAGTGGTCCTCCAGAAGCAGAAATGAAGTCTTTAAAATGCCTACACATTTCTTCAGACCAATAAAGCGAGTCAAATCGTAAAGGTACATTTTTAAGTCTACACCTAAATGCTTGACTTTCCAGAGTTAGGAAATCTGCAAGTACAGCCTGAAGGTCTTTAAGTAAAACTCTTTCCCGATAACCACAGTCTACAAAAATCACATCAACTTCGTCTGTGGATACCTGCTGCACAACCGTTTCTCTGTTTAATGTTCCAAAGATGGGAAGTGGTACAATCTGTCCTGTTTTGTAAGGACTGGTATGCTCTTTATAGCAAGTCTGAATTTGTTCCATTAAGTTATTTAGCTTTGGTAGTTTGCTTTGCAACTGACATGAAAAGTCTGCCGGGGAAACCATGCAAGAACACACTACTTCAAAAACAGCTCCTGATTTAAACACAAGTTCTTTATAAAATAAATTCTCCTCCCATACCAATTTACATGTTTTAGAGAGAGCACCTTTTCCAAAACAGGGCAGCACAACAGATTTTCTCAGCGATAAAGGCACACTTAATTTTTTCTTCTGAAATCCTTCTCCATTTCCAGATACCTTACTTCTACCAAAATTACAGATGCTTTGTGCATTTACCTTTTTTTTTTTTCTTATATTTGCAGATATTCAGGTCTTTACCTTTTTTTGCCACATTTAGAACAGAATCTTGTGTCTTTTCCCAGTACTCAGCATATCCAGCTTGAACCATACATGTGGCTACATTCCTTTGCTTCAAACCATCCTTATACTGTGCCTGAACAATATACATGTTGTTTTGCTTTCCAATGACATGAAGCAGCAGTAATTTGTTAAATACAATTTCTCTGAAGAAATCAATTTCCTTTTTAACCCACACCTCATCCACAGGAAACGTGCAAGCAAGCGTACAACACATAGCTAAAGCTGGTAAATCAGAGAACTGAGGAAGCAATGTTTTCACATCGTAACAGGGTACTGTATCTGTATTTCCAAAATCCAGAAAATAAACAGTAATGTTTACACGAAGCACTTCAGTGACAACACCCCGATAATACTGCATATCTTTGCTATACCGGGCACAGCACAGCAGTCCAGGTTCTGGGTTTTTAAGGACCATTTCATCAACTCCACACTGGTTATATGTGTCTGCGATATCTTTCATCAAGGCTTGAAATTCATTCTGATATTCACATGTTTGAATCCAGAAGTCAGATGGATTTATGACATATACCACAAAAGCAGTATGAAAAGAATTCATTTGCATTTCTACTCTTCTGCAGCGGCTTGACAAAGAAATATTCCTTTCAGGTAAGCAGCTTTTTGTATGTTTATTTCCCGTACAATTCTTAAATGAATTGTACCTCTCATGACATGGTTTGTCATTTACAGCAATACTTGTGATGTTTGTTTCTGGAAGTGAGACACATGACGCAGCTGCCTCATTCTTTTTTTCTGGATGCTTAGCATTGATTCCCTGATTTAGATTTTGCAGTGTAATATAATACAAGCCTTTAATATTATCGAATAAATCAACAAGGACACACACAGAAGTCTGTCCTATCAAGGCCTGTGTAAGTTCTTTCAGCTGATTTTTTTTTACTGTTTCATCCTGACTACCAAAACAAGACAGCGCACATGGAAATGAAATCATTGGTAATGCCATGAACTCTACTTTAAGTTTCTGAACACAACTAGATGGCACAGCTTCAATATTGCCAAAATCCATAAACCAGACTTCCACGCAGCCAGAGAGAACCTCTTTTATCACTCCCCTATGCCACTGTCCATTTTGCCTTTTGGCAGCACAGAACAGCCCTAAACTTTCAGAAGAGTTATTTTCTCTACTGATAGCTTCATAGTACAAATGCATAGCTCCTGTCAAACCTTCCAGTTCTTTCTGCCATTTCTGCATCTGACAGTAAAATTTATTCGGGCTTACTGCAACAGTTATTTTTACAATTTCTTTACTGCCGACAGGTAGATGTGGAAAGAGATCCCCTGGAATTGGCCAAAAAACTGTTGGTTTCTCAGAATCACTCAAAGTAAGCGACTCCTTAACTGGATACTTCTGTTGCAACAATTGTGGCACTCTCTTACAAAGCATTACTTGGGGAAATGCTCTTAACATTTCTACAATAAAACAAAATGAATCTCCATCAATAAATTTTCCTAACCGCAGTTCAAGAACATCACTAATGACCTTTGGCACTTCTAGAATAAACAGCTGGCATGGCGTAACAGCTTTCACATGACCTGTAATCTGTACTCCTACCAGAGATGAAAAATAGTTAACAGCTTTTGGACCCCATTTTTCTCCCAAAGGAAGTATGTTTGCAAAAACACCTGAAACCACCTTTGGAGGCAGCTCAAACAATTCATCACAAGCACATGCAAGATGTGTTTCTCCAACAACTAGCACCTGCCCAGTGTCTATAAGAAAAGCCTTGCAGTTATTCTCTCTCTTTTCCAGAACTCTTCCCCTATGCCATCTTCCTTCTGTGTCTTCCACCAAACAAGACCCACCAACATAAACATTATCTCTTACTTTGAATACACGCTGTATTTCATTTTGAAGTATGTAATAGTCAAGCTCACATCCTGCCTTGTATTGTTGACCCTGGAACACTATAACCAAGCATTCGGAGTGGCATTCTACTTGAGTGATTGTCAGATTCACATCTTCTATGTTTGTTGAAGGCATCAGAGAGACCATCCTGTCTGCAAAGAAAAGCCATAAGATCAGCCTAGCCTGGTAATTTTCCTTTTTATTTTTGTCAAGTAATTATTTACATGAAAGTTGTTTTCAAAATGCTTTAATACATTGTTACACTTCTGGTTAAAACACATACTAAACATTTAACAACCTCATGTTTTTGCGCAACTGCGATACCCTTGACACAATTTTCTTTAGAAGGACTTTTTCAGATAACACCTGAACATTAGAATTCCTCTTGTGGCTACAGACAAATTTTACCACTTGAGAATAGTTCGTAATCAGAAACTTGTCCTCAGAGTAAGACAGAGTTAAAGATTATAGAGAAAATGGGGGGGGCAGTGGCGGCAGACAGACACACAGGGATGTGGAAAAGGACAGGACAGATGACCAAGATAACTGTATTTCTCAAAGAAAACAAAAGAGCGGAAAGCCATTAACGCCATTTATACAATCTCAGTTCATCTCACAAATGTTACTTACATGCAGCAAATTTAACTGCAGATCTCTCCAAAGGAGATCCAACTCAGTGTTTCATTGCACTGAACTTGCAGTTACAAGGAGAGTTTTACCTGCAAAAGTACTTTCAGCCTGGTTTTCTCTTTCTTTTTAATATGCAAATGACAAAGGTCTCCTCCCCTACCACCCTGCTTTTTCTGCATAAATCACTTCTTCAAATCAGTAACATCTTGTAGCTCTTGTGCTTTACTGTTTACCTAATCTGGCTATCTACACACTACCAAGTACAGCTGTAGCATATTTTAAGTTTTCATAATTGCAAGGACATACAGAACACATTATTTATGTCCAACACTTCTGCACTGGTGCATTTTGTACTGTCTCAACACTCCCAGTTCTGACAGTTTAAGTATCCTTGAACCCTTCAGATACTTCTCTGACCTTCACCTCTAATCTAGTCTTCAAGATCAGCTTCCAGTTCCATTTAAATTTGTCAATGGATCTGTTACCGCACATCGTTTGAAAAGGCTATGCATGCCATAATTTAACTAAGCAATTCCATGAAATGAACTGCTGTCCTAACAAAGTAATTAGGCTAGACAACACCTATCAAATGTGCAGACAGTAGATAAATACACAAGGCTAAACTCAACAAAGCATATGCTTGATTTATGATTTTTTTTTGTAAAGCTGAAAGTGAATATTTCAGTTTCAACTACAAGTTATTAGGGCAAGACCTTCCTCAGCCTGCAAAAAATCTTCAACAGAACGGCCAGGATATTTTTTTCACAAGCATACATGAACTAGCTGGGGATCATACAATCTGTCTTCAGAATAAATATTGATCCCTATCATTTCAGCTCCACAGAAAATAAAAATGAATAAATAAATGAGTACTCCTACTGTAAATCTTACCAGAACATCTTAGGCAGGAAGAGGAAGGATACAGGACTTCTCTAAAACAAACAAACAAAAAACCACCCACAAAACCAAAAACTGAAACTACTAACCACCCAAAAACCTCCCAGTAAAAGCAGTACCAAATCTAGATCTGCAAACACCTGCTTAAAACAAGCCCCTCTGTTTTTCACTTTTCCCTGGAATAAAATAGAAACCTAAATTCTGGGGTTTTTTTAATAGAAGAAAACAGCTTTCAGGGAAGGCTTCTGTCTGCCTGGAAGAAGCATCTGATCATCACTTTTAAAGGTGCACCACTAATGCTATGGGCACCTTTTCTTTTTTTCCTCTTTTTAATTGAAACAAAGCCCTAGTTGCAGGAACACATAACAAATCAACTTGTGCATCAACATCTGCCTGCCCATTGTCACAGCCTACAGCATCACACAAATAGCCACATATCTACAGTTTACAAAATAGCCTTTTTTTACTCACCTATACACGGTTCAGACTTTTCATTCAAAACACACCTTCAGAAACCTCAGCCCTCTTGTTAAGAGCTCTGCAACTCTACAAGGAAAGCTGACAGAAAAAAATCATTAGAAAAAAGTAAACTAAGTTATTGTACTGTTACAGACTTGCTAATAAGTTAGAATTAATTGACTTGATTTTATAAAATCATTTTTAATAGAAATATAGAAGGATAAGAAATATATTTTAATGAAACTTGTAGCTGCATAGTAAAAGCTGCTATGAAATCCTTTGTACAGTCCTGTACCAAGGCCAGAAGAATGGGCTAGATAGAATCATTGTTTATAACTTAGGTAACAAATTTGGGTTTTACAAATTTCTTTGTATTTGACTAGTCTTCTGTCTGTAGAAAGTGTATTGAAACGTCAGAATATAGAATTAATGGGAACTGGGGAGAGTTGACTGGAACAACTTGTAGTTACCTGCCACGAAACCATGAACTTTAGTAAAAGGTAATTCTGGCAGGGGGAGATCGCAACCACCGACTCATATACCACCTACCCAAATCGTACCCCAGACCCATTTCTAGACCTTTCCAACCTTTACTGCTCAGAATCGGATATGGGAGGAGAGTATGTTAACGATTTTCAGGAAATATTATGATTATGCATACATATTTAATGAATATGTATAAGTTCTATATATGGTGTATGACTCTGAAGCTTGGTGTGCGTTGATCATGAGAGGACTCACTCACACACCCGGCCGTCAATAAAAAAGTATCTGCTTATCTACATCACAATGGTGTTGATAAGTTCTTCATTCCGAGATTTCAGTGCCAGTACTACTTTTAAATCATCCTCCTGCCCATCGAATGCACCCTGGAAGAGTTCTCCACATACTGTTTAATTATGTTCAAGATTTCAAAAAAAAAATTACAAAACTGAATCCACCCTCCTAAAACCATGATAAGGCCATTCTTCCTTCACTGCAGCTCAAAAAAGCCATCAGTCAGAACACTACATAGATAACCTACCACCTACTTTCTAGGCAAGAGCAGCAATACATTTATCTTTGTTTGCAATGCTTCAACTATCAAAATCTATACTCTCTCACTCTACTATACAAACTTACAGCACAACAACAGAGCTTTTAAATACAATCAAATGCAAGACACAAGAGACAGCTTAAGGTACCTTTACCACCCCCCAAAGCAGCAGCTCTGACCGGGGCTGTTTGACACCCCAAGCCGCGATGGCCTGCGAGGAGCGGGGCTCCACCCGGCAGCGCTCGGATCACCGGAGGGAGGCTGCCACCGCCAGGCGAGACCCGAAAGCGAAGGCAGCCATCCTTCGGCGGCGGCAGCAGCAGCTTCCTCACCACTCACAAGCGCGAAAGCAACATGCGAGAGCCACGAACACCACAGCAGATTACTTTACACCACCGCAACACCGAGCCCAACCGCCTACCAGCGCTGCCGATGCTCACCCACCGCTGGCAAAATGGCGGCGCGAAAGCACGCTCTCGCACGCCGTGCAACAGCACGCCTGCGCTCTGGCGCCACTGGAGGCGTACAGGCCCTCAGTGTGGGGGCGGGGCTTAAGGTTGATTGGCGGGAGCGCGCGGGCCGCACCCAGCCAATCGGCACGGCTCAGGGGTGGAGGTGCCGCCCACACCGGGGGCTGAGGGCGGGAGGGCGATGTGGTTGGGCCGGGGCCGCGGTGTTGCCCGTTGGGGTGCGGGCGGCCTGGGCGGGCCAGGGCTGGCCCGGGGCCGGTTTCTTTCGTGCTGTGATTTCTTTCATTTGACTGTTTGGGGGTGGGGGCGCGTGTTCCTTTGTGTTTGTATTTTGTAGCCGTCTGTTATTTATAAGGTAGCCTCTAACCTTTGTATAAACCGTGGGTCACTGAATCTTTGGAGCTACTTAAAGGTGGTTTGAGAACTCTTACTCTTTCCCGTTATTAGGAAGAAATTCTCTGTGCTGGGAGGATTACATCTTTACAGGGTGCAAAGTGCTGCCCTAATTGCTTTTGTCTTTTTTGGTTTTTTGGGTTTTTTTGGGGTTTGGTGTTTTTTTTTTTTTTTGGTATGAGGGGTGTGCAGGGAGCAGGGTTGGTTGGTTTTGAGGTTTTTTGTGGTTTTTTTGCTAAGAATATAATCTTGGTGAGGTGGTCACAATCAGAAGACTTGGTATAAAGTATAGTTCTACAAATATCAGCATATTCTGGTATATCTATAACTGATTTTGCTCTTTAGGATGAATTCAGGTGCGTATAATAATTTATAAGGGCTCACTTCGAATTTTTACACTTTTCCCCTCTGGTCAGGATTGCCATATCATAGTTATGCTTTGCAAAGTTGGGAGTGATAAAAACTGTTTTTGCAATTCTTGGAGATAGTAGTAATCTATTATGTTGAAGTCTGCATAATACACGTTTAAACTGGTATTATAGCTACTTGAATTAACTCTAAAATTTACAAGAGCTCATTTGATTTTATAGGTAAGTAGTCATGTTTGTCACAGTCAAGATTTTTGTAAGAGCTACTCAGAACAAAGGTTGTGCTGATATACCTTTACCTTTGTATTTCTGGACAAAATGCCTGGTTTATTCTTGCATTCATCTGTTGGCCAACATAATTCCAGTATTGGCAGATTACCTCGGAAAACTGAGTTTTGCCTGGTCCGTTTACTTCTCTAATGGAAAATAACAGTGTATCTATTAATTCTGAACTGTAAAGTTGTTTACTTTCTTCCATAACGTAATGCAGTAATGTCCTGTGTACTCCCTCTATACCCTTGCCTTTCCTTTTTGGACTCAGACCTCAGCTTTTTTGGTTTTTTTCCCTCCTCCCTGGGTAACAGTAGTATGCATAAGGGTCTAGACATACATACTTCTCTTTAAACAACTCCTCCAGCAGGCCTTTTCACAGAAAGCATCTCACCCTCAACAAGTACCTCTTACAGAAGGTACAAACTTCAGGAAACTTCTCAAGTCTTAGTCTGTAACATAAGAAGTCTGGGATGGCAAGTAATTTATCAGCTTAGTATATGCCGCACATTTTTTTTTTTTATATGAATTTTTACCTGAGATGCTGTATCTTCTGTTGGCATACCGCCTGGGCTTAAACGGGCTCTCTTTTTAATAAGAGATATTTTCTAAATTTATATTTCCTTGAGCATGATCGTATTATGAAAGAACTGTTCTAAAGAGATAGACATCTAGTGTATCTAAACATTTTGGAGAATCCTACAAAACACCTGAGCATACTTGTGTCACTTCTAATAAAAAGATAGGATACTGCTATATTTAGCATTAGTAATAGATGGATGAAAACCTCGTTATACTGAAATTTTCCCTTCCCCAAGCTGTTTTGAAGCTCTGACTAATTTTATCTTTGTAGTTTTACTTTGTGGTAGGTGATCAGATTTCACGTTCATAGAAACTCCATTAGTCTAATTAGGTAGAGTTACGTAAGAATGGACTTCATCAGTGCCGTATTTATAGCGAGGAAAGATAATATCAAATATTCTAAAGAACTTGCATTCCTGCAAGATTAAAATCCGCAGACAAATCTAGAACCCATGGTAGGTGTCTTGGCATCCTTTACAATGTGAAGGGAGAGGGCTGCCTCAGAATGGCAATTCAGAAGACTCAGGTACTACATAAGGGGCACTCTTTAATAAGAGTACTAGATACTACAAAGGGATGTGGGGTGTGGCAATGTTTTTCTCTGTAATTTAGGCTGAACTCAATCCTGTTCTGACTACAACCCAAAACTTATTCCTGAACTGCTTTTTTAAAGGCAGCAAGACCTACATTTTTTCCTACTGAAATTGCAGCGGTGATGGCAGCTGCAATATAATAATCTTATGGTTAGAGCAGTCAGATTCTTGCAGCGTGAGTGAGTTTAAAATGTGTACCACTTCTCTGCACTGTGCATTAACCTTGGGCAGTGACGTGTGGTGGAATACAGTATGTCCCTCTTGGTTTAAGTTGTGCTACAGTGGGGTAGGGGAAAGGAAAAAAGAAGGCATGACCAGGCAATCTGTCAGGGCCGATCGGATGCTCAAGCTTTCTCACCTTTTTCTGGAAGGAAAGAAGAGGTTTTTTTGCTGGTTACGCCTTTGTAACAGAATTTCTTTGCAGTGTATATCATTTCAGCCAGTGAAGATATGTCTTTTCTGACATTTTGTGGGGGGGTTGGTACATCTTTGGTTTACTCCAGAGCTGTACGATTTTGGGGGTTTTTTATTCCCCACCCCCTACTCCCCAGGGTTAATACCTAACTGGAAGGTACGCATAAAGCACTGCCAGATCTCAGAAGCAAGCTTCTTCAACAACATTTGAGATATGAGAAGTCACTATAGGTCATTGTAAGTATTCAGGAAGCACATAACAGCCGAAAGGAGAAATAGCAGTGTTGTGATATCCCAGAACATCCCTTTAATGTACTTCAGCAAACTTGTAAAACCTGTTCAGTATTTGTATTTGAATTGCAAATGTTTTAAAATATTGGTGAAACTACATGTTGCACATTGATTAATACTAAATCTCAAGAGATTTTCCTAGCTTTGTTTACTGTGAGTTTTCATCTTTTCCACTTTATTGATCCTTACGAATTTTGTTTTGCTGTTATTCCCACAAAAAGCTATGTTTTCCTTCCTTGTCATTACTGTGAGGAAGCCATTAAATATTTTTGCCATTTTATCCAGTACGGAAGATTAACAAACTCTAAGTTTATTTATATTCCATTGACAGACATAAAATACAATTGAAAAAGTGTTTTGATGTGTGAGGCTTTATTCTCTTCACGCATCTAGCTCCTAAATGAGCCTCAAGTTGTTCTTTGTCTGTATCAAGCTTATGAACAAGGTGGTACTTCATCTGTTCCAAAATATGTCTCTCTATGTCCACTGAGGATTTTTTTTTTCATCAGGAAGATTTTGCTATGACTCTTTTATAGGCCTTAAAAATAGTTAATGAAAACTTAAAACTTTTCACTAAACAAGGCTTCTGTGCCGATGGGATGAAGTAGCTGTTTATCTCCTTTTTTATTCTGTAAGAGGTGATGGTCTGTTTCCAAGTTTGACTGCTTTCAGTACACTTCCATGTCAAATTTATTGTGAAGGAATGGGTACTAGTTTTCCGTATAGATTCCAGTGTAGTATAAAGAAAGTGAAAGTATTCTCCTGCTACAGTTTATCAGAACACCATAAATGAAGCTCTACTGCCAGCTGCCTGCCAGGAGGTAGAATATAGCACTGTGTGAGTGAGCACCTGTGTTGAAACCAGATAATGAGGAACTAATCACAGTTCTAGCTAACTTCCAACACTTATGAAAATTGATTTTGAGGGAGGGAGCATAAGACAACACTATTCTTTGTTGTAAAAATTAAGGGGGATACTGAAACATATTTCCCAAAGGATGGCTTTTGGATAACATGGTTGTTCATCTCCCTGTCTAGACACTAACAGTAGTCTGAAGCCTTCTTAAAGTATTCTTGGCAGGTGATAAATATGTATTTGCTTGGATCTGAGCAGTGGAAGAAAAAAAAATTTGCAAAACATTGTAATCAGTAAGATACCATGTGAAAAAAAGGAGAGGAATTATCAGCATCTTGTCTTCGGTTTCGGTTTTAAAAGAGAAGTGGGACTCAGTAAATTCCTTGGGCGGGAAAAAAAAATAATTGGGTAACCACGTACCGCCAAGGAAGGTACAGATTACAAGAGGATGGAAGTATCTCCCCAGTGGAAGAACAGTGAAGGGTTTAAGACTTAATCTTCTCCTTAATGTTTCCTTCCTGGGTGACTAGATAGCAGAATGCTCATGATACCAATAAGCACTGTATGCTGACTGGAATGAATCCCATTCTGAAGCGCCTGACTTTCACGAAGAATTATGTAGAGATCATAAATGCTTTGATTCCACATGGGGAGAGAATGACGACTCAACAAAGCGTATCCTACTTTTAATCCCCAACACTGCTATGGGATCTGCCCTTAGCATTGCTAAGATTGTTTCTGAATACTGATATAAAACTGTTACTAATATAGGTAAGTCTTACACTTTTTCATTTCTAAGAAGGTCACACTGTCATAACGAAGTACTTTGAAATTGTCTCCTATGGGGTTTGATTAGTCATGGCATGCTGAAGTATAACGGGCATAGGAATTTATGCTCTGTGGCTTAGTTCCATCCCTCTCCAGTTTGAGTCTTGTGCAAACCTGAAAATACATGATTAAAAATGTATGATTTTTGATTGCCAGAAATGTTTTTATTGCATGTAATGAAATTGTTTTTCTAAAAGATAGCGCAGCATTCCTTCTAAGAGCATTTGTTTGTCTTTTAAATAAATAGCTTTGAAAGGAAAGATGCATGTAACACAGAAGTACAAGTGAGTGGCAACAGCAGAAATACAGGATTTTTCAAAGTTCTAAATATGAAGAGTGAAAGCACCTCTTCCTAAAATAAAACTTACAATAAATGGCTTATCTTTTCCAGCTGAGGTGAGCCTAGATCTATTGTTTGAATGAAAACAATTACATTAGAGATAGTAGAATGATGTGATTATTTTCATATCCACTAGCTTTTCCTGGAAAAAAAATCACTGTCTCTTCAGAACCTTCCACACTGCAAAGATCTGTATGACACTTATAATGCTTTTTTTTTTTTTTTTTTTTTCTCCTGAAGTCAGTCCAAAAGGTTTGTTGGCTTTTGTAGTAGTCGGCAAACTTGAAAAACTACGAGACTCAAAATAGTCATCTCAAAACCAAAGATGGTGCACTTTTTCCTGTTTTGTCTGTCGAAGTGTGTTCCGAATGTCGTCTTAGTGTTTCTGTGAACGCGAGCGGCAGCCGCTAGGTGGCAGGAACAACCACAAGTTCAGCTGGGTGCTGGGAAATGCGCCCGTGTTACTTCGGTAGAAGGAAGGAGCACAGGAGTGATTCATTCACAGGAGTGATTAATGCAGTCTGACCTGTAATGAAATATGAGGGTGGGTATGCTGTAGAGTTTCACTAGAAGGGTCGTCACATTTATCACACTGTCTGAAACCACTGTAGTTGGTGACCTGAATTAAGTCTTGAAATATTTTCAGTCTATTTACACTACCTATTTACTCAATATGCGGTCAAAATTTCATTTCAAATGTTTTACTAGATCCTCTGTCAATCTTACCACAACTATATTTTAATTGTGTTAATGTCATCACTTACATGAAATTAGTCATTAACTTGGCAGCTTACATATAAAAAAGAAGAGGGTAGAAACAGCTTTTACAAAATACTTTCAACAGTAGACAATAGTTATTATTGCTTCTTAAAATACACATTGCCCATTTCAGTGGCAATAGGTGTTAGAGCAGAGAGAAGATATGCCCCTTGCATCAGAAGATATGCCCATTTTATAGGTGAAAGAACAAACTGATACTTGTTATTAAACAGTGGGACAAAGCAGAAGGTAGAATTTCTGTTAATAGGGGCCTCCCAAAATACATGAGTTTTGCTATGTGGACTACACCATGCCAGTAGAGCCGGGGAGAAAGAGACCCAATATTAGCGGTGAGGTTATTTCTCTGCTCTGCAGTTTGTATGGTGCTGTGTGGTAAGGTCACACCACTATGTCATCTTCGACATCAATTAGGCCCATAATGCAGAGCTGTGCATAAGAAGATCCTGCACTGCAGTTTTAACCTGGATGCCTGCATCTGCTGTGTGGGACGAGAGAAAGTCAGGGTCCATCTACATTAGCAGTTCCTGTGGCACAATCAGAGTACGTCTGTAAAATTTGAATGGCTGTTGCTGGTGACCCTATATCCAAGTCACAGAACCACAGGGTCACGGAATAGTCAGGGTTGGAAGGCACCTCTGGAAATTACCTAGTCCAACCCCCTGCTAAAGCAGGTTCACCTACAGCAAGTTGCATAGAGTCATGCCCAGGAAAGTTTTCTCCAAAAAATGTCTCCAGAGAAGGAGACTCCACAGCCTCTCTGGGCAGCCTGTCCCAGAGCTCTGTCACCCTCAAGGGAAAGAAGTTCTTCCTCACATTCAGGTGGAGATGCCTGTGCTGGAGTTTGTGGCCGTTGCCCCTTGTCCTATCACTGGGCACCACTGAAAAGAGCCTGGCCCCGTCCTCTCGGCACTCACCCTTAAGATATTGGTAGACATTGAGAAGGTCCCCTCTCAGTCTTTCCTCCAGGCTAAACAGGCCCGGCACTCTCAGCCTTTCCTCATCAGGGACATGCTCCAGCCCCCTCATCAACTTTGTAGCCCTCCGCTGGACCCTTTCCAGTATTTCCCTGTCTCTCTTGAACTGGGAGCCCAGCACTGGACACAGCACTCCAGATGCAGCCTCACCAGGGCAGAGCAGAGGGGGAGGATCACCTCCCTGGACCCACTGGCCACGCTCCTCCTCATGCCCCCCAGGATGCCATTTGCCTTGCTGGCCCCCAGGGCACACCGCTGGCTCATGGGCAACTTGCTGTGCACCAGGGCTCCCAGGTCCTTCTCAGCAGAGCTGCCTCCCAGCAGGTCAGCCCCAGCCTGTGCTGGTGCGTGGGGCTGTTCTTCCCCAGTCGCAGGACCCTACACTTGCCTTTGTTGAAATTCATTATGTTCCTCTCCACCCTGCCCAGCTCTCACTGAATGGCAGCGATGTCTTCTGATGTATCAAACAGGTCAAAAGGTTTTTGAGGGAGGGAGGATTATTTAAGACTAGTTCTAGTGTTGTTACATGGAATGAATGTCTGCTAGCATTTGAAAAGCATTTTTTGAGTTAGGTTCATTCCAAAGAATTCATTTATGCACTGTGGAATAGGTCTGCAGTGCTGATCAAAGCAGGGTAAGTGGTAATAGTAGGGAGAGTCACCTCCCGTTCTGAACTAAAACTAACGTGAAAGCACACAGAGAGTAGCTAGACTTAGGCACTCTGTGGGTAAATTCCCAATTCTTCAGCATAGCACTGGAAGACTAGGGCTAACGGAGAGATTGAATGACCATACAGGAAAAGGAGTTAACTATCTTCAGAACAGAATTTTAATAATTTCAATTCTTTAGATTCAAATAGTTCCATTTTTTATAGCAAATACCATATGTTTAAAGATCTATAAAAAAAGTTCGGTTTTGTTCATGTTTTTTTGGTTTTGAGATTAGTTTATTCTGACAGGGAAAAGGAAGTTGCATATGCAGTGGCAATTCTGTCATTAGAAATACTGTATAGTGTTTCCAATGAGTGGTAGAATGAACTATTGCATGTAGTGATAGTGAGTGAGCTAACTGAACTGTAAGTCATGAAATCACAGGAACTGAGAGGTGGAAAAAGACCTTTTAAGTCATCTAGTTCTCTCTGAAGAGGCAAACTGAATGATCTAATAGGTTTTTAACATTATTTGTTTCTATGGCTCATGTCGACTAATTAAGTTCTGGACCCAACAGTAGAAGGTTGTATGTGAAGAAAGAGCGACAGCCCCTTCCAGAGTTTAATGAACACTGTGGATGTGTACTGCAGAGGTACACGTTTTTGATTATGCAGATCTGATGACACTTGTGTGATCTTAATTCATACTCACATGAAATATTAGCAAACCTGTTTGTGAATTTTACACATTCAAGTAAAAATCAGACTTCCTACACTCTGAACAAAAGACTGTTTTTGGTTCAGACACTGTCTATGCATGTTTCCACTGGATAGATACATAGTGTTAAGGAACATAGTCTTACCTTGAATGTCTAGGCACAGTTTTCATTTAAATGTAAGAACATCAGAAAAGGAAAAGGGGTTTGGTTGCTAAAGTTTCCCCATCTCATAGTTCAGGTTTATAATCTGTAAAAGGACTTTTTATCTAGGAATGTTGAACATCTTAATTTCCCACTGTAGCAGTGCTCAGCATCTTATTGAAGCTGATGTCTGTGGTGTGAAGCTAGTCCCATGTTTGTTTGGTTTTTTATTAAAAGCCTTACAATGTTAGACTTCAGTGTTAATCATTATATCCATCTTGTTAAATATTTTACATCTTGTCTCAGTTTACAAACAGAATGACTTCTCTAAAAATCTTTTCTGGCACTTGTCGTTGACCATTTGTATGAAATTTGAAATAACAGTGCAAACAATAGCAATGTTCCTTACAACATATGCTTGCTTTTCATACTTTCAGCACAACTTGTTCGTTCATGCTAGCACTCTCAGATGTTCATGTGTATGTGTGTGGCCTTTAGCACTAGTTCTCTTTTTAATGAATGACCAAATCCTACCCTCAGATAGGTAGAGGAAGTTTGCTGTGTACTGAGATATCTGCATACATAATTTCATCCATTTAGAGATTAGTTTAGAAATAGGTTTTCAGTTAAAATACCTTAAAACTACTTTTTCTGGTAAATTGTAGCTATACAGCACAAAGCAAAAATATTTCTGTGCTATGGTCTTTCAGACAATATACTGGAAAAGTATGCTATACTATAGCAATTTTAATTGCTGCAGGGTGCTGATCCATCCTTGCAATTGAAGTACAGGGTTTTGTCATCACATGTATTAAAGGGGCAAAGACATGCTGAAAATCACACCAGCACTGGGATAAAATTTTGTACTTCTTGAAGTTAATGGCAAAACTCCCATTGAATTCATTGGAGCAAGGATTTCACTCCATATATTTCAGCAGGAAAAGTATTACACATCTTATTAATACTGTGTGGAAAGTAAAAAACAGAAAGATTTTCAGTATCCATTTGACTTTTCATTGTTTGTGCTCCAGATTGGTTTTGATTCTCAAGTCCCCTACAGCAAAAATGATATATAGGTAGTTTTCACTTTAAAGACCTGCTTTCACAGACTTGCACAAGTGCCTCTATGTGCCTGTCAGTGTTTCATTGATTTTTTTATCCATGAATTTGATTGTAGGATCAAGACTCCAAAGATGACGGTACCACAAATGAAGGAGAGAATGTACTCAGTAGCACGATTTTTCATCTGAAATTCACTCCCGCTTGACCCAGAGCTTGGCCACATTCAGGAAATTATGTAAGTCACACCTCCCGATCCAGACTTCGTGCTAAGCTCTTTTCCCAGCATTTAGTCTACTCTTAAGTTTTCCCTTCTCTGTCATCTAAAGTGGTATTTCTGGGCAGGTGGAGATTTCTGCTTCATATACTTTGCTTTTACTTGCAGCCTAAGCCATATAAAACACATTCAGACCTTGTACATAGTAGGTTTTTGGTACCCCCTCAACTGCCTTAGTGCAAAACCTAGTCCCCTTACACTCTACACAGATGTGCTGTGAGGTTTACCAGTGTGCATTGTACCTTGGTTTCAAAACAGCAACATCTAAACCAGTGGCTAAAAAGGCTGAAAAAACACAGTTCCAAATACTGCCCTGTGGGTTTCCATATAAATTGTTATAACAATACTTTTTTTCTGTATAATTTCTTTATATGGTAACAGGGAGTGTTCTAAACTAAGTCATAAGCCATTACTGGGTGTTATTAACTGTTTCACTTGTATCGTAAGAATAGATGCCAAATACTGAGACAGCTAGTCATCTTCAAAATGAGTGCATTTCCAAGGGGCAGTTATGCACAGCTCATGTACAACGCATGTGTGCACAAAATAAAATTAACTCTCTAATTCCCACATACTGCTGAACATATATATCACCAAAGTGCTTGTACTCATGTTTTCTGTGCTTGAATTACTTAATGTGGTGAGACCAGCATTTAAGATAACCAATATACTCTTGAGTAATACATAATGGTGACTTGCTGAGATTGCTACTGGTTTGTCTACAACATACAGAGGTAAATATATGGTCAATAAAAGAAACCTCACATACAAATTACATTTATACTCTGTAGAGAGGGTTTTTTTTTATTTCTTCTTGTATGAAGATAATACAGTACTGATAATTAGTGTTAAAACTGAATGCTTTCAAAAACAGGTGCATGTCATAGAAAGGGTTCTCCTGATCTGTGAAATCTAGTCTGTTGCTTTTGCCAGCTGTCTTACCCGTGACTCAGTTTACAGGCTTCATGTTTAATTTTTTTGGCATGAGGACTTTGTTTTCCTTCTGCTGTCCTTGTTGAAATGTTCAGATGCAAAGTTTTTTGGTGAGAAATAAAATATCTTTACCCTACTTGATATTTGCATGTATCAAACAATGAAATTCTTTGTTCAAAACATAGCAAATAATGTCAACTTAAAAGTATAGTTACAATTACTTATCAATTAAAGGAAACCCACTTTCATAACACCATTACAAACCATACCTCTATCACAGAGAAAATATGATAGTATTTAGAATTCTAGTATACCTTATTTGTCTGGATTTTAGGTGAGGTTTGTGAGAAGGAAATTGTCCTTTCCTGTTTGATTGCAATCAACTTTATTAAGAACTAATAGTGAACAGAAGCTACATGATGTTGTTCTTTTGGTCAATGCATTTGTAAATTAGCACACAACTTAATGATACTTAATCTGTGTAGGAAAATCAGGACTGTTTTATTACAAGTGGAGATTCAAATTATCCTTGGTGTGACATTTTCCATTTTTGAGGGTGAACGTCACATTGCAATGTTCATACAGAAACTTTGTTAACATCACAAATTACAAATATTTTAATGAGAACCTTCTTAATATCTAAGTACAATAATCTTGAGTCTTTCCTGTATATCTTATTTACCAAAGAATGCTACTGTGAAACTGAAGTTCATGCTTCAGACAGTTCTTGTAGGTGAAAAAGTTAATAAATGATTTAACTAAGATAAAATAAAAATAAAAATTAAGTTGAGCTCTAAAGCTCTTTTTCTGTTTGAGTTTAACCAAATGTTAGTGTTTGTGGAGGAGGTTGTTAAATTCTTAGTAGATTTGCAATATGTGAGTCACAATTGAATCCTGACGGTCTCCATAGAATGATACCTGTTAATTCATGCATCAAGCTCCATAACCTATGGATAGAAGAACTTTGTCAGTTAAAAATAAGATGTCAACAGAAGGAATACCTCATTACCTCTACCATGTTTTAATATTAAGTAGTTATCTCAAGGCTAAATTTAGATAATATTTTATGATATTTGCACATATGTTATTTTCAATATAAAGAGGAAAGTCAGTGACAGGAGTCAGTGACAGATTTACCATTGATTTTGGAAAAGTGTAGATTTTTTTTTAGTGGCAGGTCTGACTATTTTAGGTAAGACTCGAGCAAAAGGGAGACAAATCATATGTATAGAGTACTTCCTGACATGGTTTTGTCACGAGCCAACACTCTTTCAAAAACTTCCTGGCATGATTATAGACTCAGCTTGGGACAGGGATTATTTTACAGTAAGTTTGGATGCTAACAAGTTTTACCTTGTTTTGGAGAGTAAGGAAGGTTAGTGATGAGGGTGGAAATGGTTTACACCAGTTCAGTGAAAGGGCAGAGAATCCTGTTTGGCACACCTGGGGCACAGATATAACCTCTACGTGTGGATTTCTAAGAACCTGACTTCATTCCCCCTGAAAAGGGTACACAGTGACTTTTCTAGATATTTCATTGGGAAAACTACATTGTCACTTCCCTAATGTAAAATAAGGAGTTTTAAAAGTAGAAATTACTCAGTCGCCTCTGCTTCTGCAGAGAGCACATTCCTGTTAGAAGAAAGCAAGTGATTTCCATTTTGTTGAAACAAAATCGATTTGAATTTTAGCTGACAGGTTGTGACTGCAATTTTCTTTGTTACATGGGATAATGCAGGGGACTGGAAAAAGGTAGGAGGAGCTTGAGACTTGCCTCCATTCAAATGGTCATAGTGGTTCATGGAAGTGATTCCTTTTCATGTGTTCTGTGTCAGGGCGATCTTTCAGCTGAACAGGTCAATGTGGTCTGAATTGAGGATTATCGGTTGATCTGAGCCCTAAAGCATTTGCTTTGCATAATTCTTATCATCCCCCCACCCCCCCGCTGAAGAATTGCACAATGTGCAATACCTCTAAAAGGTCTTATCAGGAATATTTTGTACAAGAATAGTCAAGCTTTAAAAGGTAAAAAAATAAGTAATTGACAACTATAAAATTATTCAAGAACTATATATCACTGGGAGTACACATCCAGCAAAATAAAAATCAGAATGTAAATATGTATTGAATACAAGCAAGTTTATAAACAGTAGCTTTGAACTGGCTACCATGGGCAAACAGCAGGAAAGAGGTGATTGCACAGACTTTGCTATGGATTGTGCAATGTCATTAGGGACCTTAGGAATATAATTTAGTTGCTGTCCTGCTCTGACATCCAGAGTCTTCTGATAATGTATTTGTGGCTTCTTAAACCATTCTCCACTGCAGTCACACCTTCAGTTGCAGTGTCATCATACATCAAAGGAAAGTTGCTGTGAATTCTCACAAAATAGCTAGACAAAGTCAAACTATGTACTAGGTTCTTTGAGTGTCAATATTCACAAATGTGTAAAAAAACCTAAAAATATATTTTTTTTTTTACAAAAGATGGATCCAAAGATTATTTCAGTGAGAAATATTGTTTTGAAGATCTATTTTTTTCTTAACAGTCTTGGCATATTTGGGACTCCCTACCTGCCCTGCCCCTCCCCCCCAAAAAAAAAAAAAAAAACCAACAAAAAACAAAACAAAAAAACCAAACCCAGAAATATGAAAAATAACTCTTCATTAAAATCCAGAAACTTGCTAAGAGCTTTAACTGATGGGGATATTTTTCTGTTAAACATAAGAAAAAAGCCTTAGTAGGATTTTTGTTCCAGTTTTAAATTTTCCATGAATACCAGTTAATATGTTTCTATCACATTAGTGATGAACTTCTGAGACTCATTCAGATCTCTGTCTTGATCTGCCTTTGACCTTGGCTTTGATGCTGACAGTGAGACCAGGAAACTGCAGAACCAAAATGTATGTAATGCACTGATACAGATTTTGAAGTTGCATAAAACTTCATAACTTAATGGGTGTTGAGATTGTTTAGACTTTCTAGATTTCTCTCTTAAGCAAATAAATCCTTCCTATTTTTCATTTTAAATGCCAAACTGTCTTCATGGTATCTTAGTTATTTTTAAGCAGACTAATGTTTTGTCTCTTTACCAGTGCCACATCAAACTTCTACCACATTTCTTGCCTTAGAATAAGAGCCTTCACATAGATGCCTTTGAAATCACAGGTGTGGAGACAGCCTGGTCCTGATAAATTTATTTTCATTTAGAGTTTTAATAAATATCAAAACCTCTGATCATACCTGGAGTTGAATTGGGAAGCTGACTTAATTGCTAAATGGGGGGTAAGGCAGCGCTGTGTTATGGTAACGGTTCTCTTAAAATCAGTTCTCAACAAGGCTTCCACCTTTATAATCTGAGTTGAAACTGTGTATCATGTTTCACCTTGGATAGGAAAAAATCCTGTAGAATTAACCACCAGCAATACTTAGTAGTACCATGTAAAGCGGTGACTGTCATTTTCTAATTCATAAATTAATAATTCATAAATTAAAAGCAATCTTGGCATGAGCAGATCAAACTCTCCATCTTTGTTTCCAGCTACTTCAGAATTGAAGATAACTTGAAAATTTACATTTCTTATGTCTGTTCTAGAAAAGTCTCAGTGCATAAGAAGTTCATAGCTGCTTCTGAAGTGAGTATTTATTTGATTCTTTTATTTTTCCCTCATAGGAGATGGTAAAACTTACTGTGGGCTAATTAAGTCAGTTTGCCCAGATGGACTAAGGCCACATTTCAAGAATGATCTAACACCTGATAAAACAGTGACTTGAGGAAAGAGTCCTTGCAAACAAAACTGAAAGGTAAGGATGTATTGATAATTTTCAAGAAAAAAAAAATTGCAGACAACCTTCACAAACAATTCTACAGAAAATAGGCTGAAGGGTAATGGTGCAATTGTATGTGACTTCTCACATGAACCGTTTCTTGTCATCCATAAATTAGGTCAGAGTCATGGTAATTTCAGAGAGTAAACCACTGAAGATAAACAGTATACCTGACCTAATGATAAAGCAGAATAAATGAAGATTGTTTAATCTGCAGAACAGCACCTTAAAATCTGGAAGACTGTCCCTTGAATTTGGTAAGCATGTACACTGTTACTGTGTGAGCTAACTCACACTAGAAACTGTGCGTATGTAGAAATTGCAAATCATCAGTTTATCTTGAAGATTACTGCGTTGCTATTGTTTGTAGATTATTACCATGTAATTACTGATGCATTCATTACCTTCCTTGGCCTTGATAACCACTAATTTGCATTTCTCTTTTTGCAGGTCAGATATAGATACTGCCTTTTTGTCACTCATTTAATTTGATTTTTTGCTCTTTGCTTACCAAGAGCACCGGTCCAAGTCTCAGACTACTAAATAATTTCTATTAAGTACGATACAGTGTTTCTGTTTTGTCACAGCTGGGTATCATAGAGCTAAAAATCAGACGTTGCCTTAAAAAATTTACAGTCTGATATCATGACCTGGTCTTTACATATGTGGGTACTCTTTGTTCATGCAGTTTATCCTACTGATGCCAGGTTTCTTGGCCTAAATATATTTAGTTGCCAGTATTAATTGCAGGAGAGAGTCAGCATCAGGGAAGGTACTGAACTTAATCAGTTGATGTTACAGAAACTTTGGAAGGTTAGTGTTAGTGGGTTGTTATTCTTTGGACCATGGACAACATTAGACAACAAAAAAGGGAGCAGCATTTTGTATATAAAGTAATAACTATCTCTGTGCTGCCAACAGCTCTGTAGCAAGTGACAATGAATGCTTGCAGATGTCTCTTCTGATTGTGTAGTAACTAAATGTCATGATCAGATACTTCTTCCACCAATGTCCCCAGCTATATGGGGGGTGGGGGGTGGTGGTGGTGGTGTTCTGTCACATGATCAGAGGTACTGCAAACACAGAAGACCAATGCATGTCCAGTGTATTTCTGAGTGCTTGTCTGAAGCAACAGATTTTTGATGAATTGCATAGCATTGTATAGCACAGGCACATACTCATTGTCCATAATCTACTCCTGGCTGTGCCAGAAGAGCAACTTAGAATGATGGTAACTTGGGAGTAGAAGGCTTCCCTCAGCTCAGTTGAAAATCTGGGTAAAGACAGGCAGAAGTCTGCATGACCTGTTCAGATGACAGCATTTTTGTCCCTCACTTTCAGTTGCTAGTGTCAGTACCTCACTAATCATCAGAATACCTACATGTCAATTCCATGACTAGAAAGAGAACTTCAATCATTTCCAATAAACAGGAGACAAAAGCTGGCCAATACTACAGACACATCCAGCCTACTGCCTCTGTGAGACCTTCAAGAAGCTGAGACAGTAGAAGCAGACCAGATAAATAGTCACATAAGGATGTTACAGCCCTTTGTCCTCAACATAAACTGTCTTCATGTAACCATGACGGTGACTATAGCTGCCATCTACAAAATTTCTACCGTCAGTGGAGCTTAAAAGAATAGCCCATCTATTTCTCTTCTTTACATTGCTTAAGGAGAAGAAAGCAAGCTGTCCTTTTATGGGACTTCAATATGAGCAAAATACTGCAGACATCATTCCACCAGTATTAAAGCATCCTCATAACATCATAAAATTAGGGAACAATCATGAACCAATTAATTATAAATTTAGATAGAGGGGTGTTAGTGGTAACCGACATTATTTCACTAGCATACTAGGTCCTGGAGAACCAAAATACAGCCACACGGGACTGAAAATATAAGGGGGAAAAATACAGTGGGATCAAATATGCAGAAATGGCAAACTCACAGGAATGGATTTAACTGAGAGGTTAGACAGTGAAGAAAAGTTGTAAGGAAAGTAAAAAGACATGAAGAGAAAACCATGTTTGGAAGATTTAAATGGAAGTTTAGAAGTTTTAACAGTACCAGGAATAAAAGGATTCCTATTAATTATTTTTTGTCTGTTTCTATGAATGCAAATACATGCTGCCAATAATCATGCAGAATAGGAAGAAGTCTTCTAGATATACTGTTATTTTCATTTTTGGAAAACATACTGGGTGACTTTATAGTAAGGTCATGCCCTAACATTTTCCACTCCAACAATAACTAATGAAAATATCAGATGTCATCCATTATAATGCATACTTTAAAATATGCATATAGGGATAACTTGCATCCAAAAGTGTTTTGGTTGTTTGTTTTTTTAAAGCTGCCATAGGTGGCTTCTGTACTTTTAATATTAATTTTAGTAAGTCTTCAGATGCTTCTTAAGAACTGGAAGAAAACTAGCATTTTTGTCAACAGGTGCCTAGTGCTTATGTAGACTGTTGCAAGGCTTCAAAATAGTGTTTCATAGCATATGGAAAGCAAACTGAGGAGGTGTGTATCAGGTAAAGTGGGACTAGACTGGCCTAGAAGACAGGCAGACTGCAGTGCTTCAGAGAGTAACAGTCACTGGTTAGAAGTCTAACTGATAGTTGGTGACTAGGGACTTTCCTTGGGGTCAATACCCGGCCTGAAACTGTTCAGCATCTTTATTAACCTGGATAACTGGAGAGAAGGCACTCTTATCAAGAACATGGGTGACAACAAATAGAGGGGAGGTGATAGATATGCTGAGGGCAGGGATGCTACTGAGAAGGACTTTGACAGGCTAGTGAAGTAGACTGACAGGAACCATTTGAAGTTCTGTAAGCTAAGTACAAGGGTTTGTATCTTGAGTAGAGTAAGACCACAGAACAGGCCGGAGACCGACTTGATAAAAAAGAGCCTTGCAGAATGGGAACTAGTAGGCAAGCTGAATACAAGTCTGCAGTATGCCCCTGCAGATATGAAGGCCTACCTCTGTATAAGAAGCTGTGTTAGCAAAAGAGTGGCTAGAAGGTCTAGAGAAGTGATTATTCCTTTATATTGAGTACTCTTAAAACTGCATCTGGGATAAGGTGTCCAACAAACGTTCCAAAAAGGAACATTAAAAACTCAACCTCACAATTAATACAGAATCCCTCAAAAATATGAAGGAAATGTAAAGTTAATGGCACAAATTTACATGACATTTAATCTAAGTTTAAATCAAATATAAGAAAGAAGTATCATGTATTTGGGTGGTCCAAATATGAAAGATGCAGCTTTTGAAAACATTCTTCATCTGTCTCAATTGAATGCTTTGAAATTCCTGTAATGTCACAGAATTGCCTCTGTATTATGAAAACATTTTAAAAATGTTTTGTTTCAGAACAAAAGGATATAGTTCAGTCTTGAAAATACCTTCTCACCTTAAGTAGCAGTAATTCCAGTACTGCTAACGGTATTGTCATTAACATTGGTGTTTTTTAACAAGAATATTGTATGTAACATTTATAGTATATCTTTATTAAAACTCCTAAGTACTTCAGGCATCATTTGTTCTTAACTTCCATTTCTACTTAGAAATGATAAATATCTGCTTGTCATAGGAACGGGTTCTTAAAGAGAAGGTAATTTGCTTTTGGCCCTTTTCGATAGCAGACTATTGCCCGATCATTTGGTAAGGTGGAGCCAAGGTTTTGTTATTTTTTTTTCTTATTTCCTTCCCACCGGAGTAGGAAAGAAATGAACATGCACTGAGCCTGTCTTTGTGTAATGCTAGCAAACTGGTAGTGGGGCAGAAACAAAACTGAAATTCAGTTAGGCTTTGTCATAGTCATACATCAGCACATATCTAAGCCATGACACAGTGCTGGGCAGAACCACCACTGTGTCACCAGCTGTCATAAAAAATGAAAAACCTATTCTTTGGAAGTAGAAAGACTTCAGTACCAGTTACATGTAGTGTACGGTGGTCTTGCAGGTAATTAACTAGCCTCACAGTGACAGGTCTGAAAATTAATAAATGGACAAAAAAATTATGAAATTTCTAATTAATTTGTACTTTTTCCTGGTAACACTAAGACCATTATCTGGAAGTGGAACATAAGTCAGTTGTTTTCTGTACTTAGTCAGGAGTGTGTGTGTTTAAACAGTTGTCGATGAGTGTATACTTGCTCACTTGTTTATCTCGCTTTTCTGGCTAGTTTTTATAATCCCTTCTGTGAAATTTTTTCCTCTTCATAGTTTTGTCATCAAGTGGAGAATGAGGTGAGAGGAGTATGTATGATTTCTAGTTAATGGTAGAATGATGTAACTGTTCTAGGCATAATGGTTCAGATTCAGTTTTACTGAAGACTACCACACTATCTCCTGTCTACTCTATGGACTTGGAGGAGCTCAGATAGGTTAGATTCTGTATCTGTAGATGCAAGTACAGTAGGGTAGGTTCTTATCCAAAACAACTTTGACAGGCACCCTTGTGAATTTTTTCAGCTATGAGATCTATGCAGTATTTGTACAGGGAGAAGGAGTCTTATCAATAGTGCTGACTCTACCACTGTTTATCAGTATTGTGCATGTAGGTTAAAACTGGTGTCACTGAGTGAATGAACTCAAGCCTGAAACCAGTGTCTGCCGTACCTCCTGTTTACCCCAGTCCTTATCAGAGAAGTTATAAAGAAGCTGCTCTATCTGAACCCATTTGGATTATAGAGAAGCAACAAGAAATACCATGCTTTAATTACTAAGATCCCAGATACCTGGACTTTGCACATAAATAATCTCTGTTGGCTGCAACCTTTGCACAGCACAATAAATATGTCTGCTGCGTGGCAGTGAGCTCATTGAGTTAGTAACAGAAAAACAAAGGAATGGTTTGAAGGTAGTCATGTAAAAATAAATGCAGGAGGAACCACTACTTTACAGCAAATGTATGCTCTAATTTATTTGAATGAAGAAATTACCTTAATAGAAGAAAAAAGTCTTTGTTTTTCAGTACTTCTAATTAGTCATAGTTTTATAGCAATATTTGAATTTTACTCAGCCACAGAAGTCAGATATAAACAAACAAAACAAAGGTACCTTTCAGCTAGAAAAACAATTTAGTATGTGCCAACTGTAATGCCAGTTGTACTCTGATACCCTTTTCAGAAAACTAAAACCAGATAAATAATTCAACTTGTATTGTATTTGTTTTCACGTAAACTTCCCCCCACACTCCCTCCCCCCGAGAAAAGCACAGAAAATACACGTGATAATTTGATAAATTTCCCCTTTTAATTTTTCAGCCAAGTAAATAGACCTATAGTTATAGTGATAAGAGTTGAAATTTTTCAGGGAACTGAGCATGGAAGAGAATTTCCTAAAGGGTTCAGGCAGTGAAGTGCAAGTGACATAAATGGGATTGCTTGTATTAGGAGCATAAATGGGAAACTTAAACTGGTATTCCCATTAGGTGCCTTTATGCGTCACAAGGTTCTTAAACACTTTTGGAAAGCTGGCTCTAGCCAGTACTTTATTTTCTTTAGGTTTAATTGTTTTAGATTAGAAAGAGAAATGCAAGCTATTTGTAAATCACTTTTCTTTTTTTCTTTAATAAAGCAATCCACGTGTCAAGTTTAGAAATACTCATATTTTATTAATTCCCAGTGTTCAAATTTACCTGGTTATTTTTAACACGTATGTTTTACACGGGGATAGTGTAAAATAGTCTGCATAGAAGTACATTGGGCTAACACAAAGCCTGAATTTCATCCATTTGCTTTCAAAGGGCAAGGTAAAAAAAGACCTTTGGGCACATGAAATTCAATGCAGTTAGGATTTTAAGCAAATGAGTTCATTAGAGTTGTTTATATAAGTCTTATTTGGGCACCTAAGGTTTTGTGGGTTCTTACTGTTTTTGTGAAAACTTAATTTGGTGCCAAAATGTTTCATGTTCCCTGAAGCATCACCATCTTGGCTTCTGAGGGCAGCACTCTCCTTTAAGGCTGTTTATGATTTACAAACAAGGCATTTCAACATCAGCTCCTTTGGGAGGTCAGTTCAATCAGTCATCTCTCGGCACCTCCAACACACATGGACAACATTTATTTCAACACGAAGTACGACAGTCACAGACAGTTTCATCCAAAAGTACAGCTGGAGGAAGCATCAGACTTGCAGAGAGTTAAAGCAATTGTCCAGGAAATGGAAGTCAGTGTTTCCAGACTCTCCTCGGTCTATACATGTTCTTTCTGACTTCGCTCAACTTTCAGGTGACTTCTCTATCCCTGAACTGGTAGACAAAAATGCAATGAGAACCAGTCACCAGTCCTCTTACTACACAGTTTAGTAAGTAAATTTGAAGAGCATTTTATTTTTACTTTTACTCAGGTATTTTTTTATCTGTGTAGCTCAGGCCAGCATTTCATGCTCACTCAAAATTCCTACCTAGATAAGAAGTCCTGAGCAAGCAAAGAATACAAGGCTAAGCCCTGTTTATTACAAAGGTAACATTGACAAGCTAGCCCCATCTTTTTAATTTGTAGAGAGATTATAATAATAGTGATAACATACTGATTCCTTGGATTAACCTTAGCTTAAAATACCACTTCCTGAGAAGTGATGCTTAATCTTACATGTTCTTTAGTGGAAGAGACACTGTAATCCTTTTGCTTTCCAAAGTACACAAAATAAAAGCAAAGATATGAAAAAGAAGCAACCAAAAGAAATGCAAAAAGGAACAACCAAATCATTGCACAGTCAAGGAAGCAGAGAAACAGCTAAACTTTCCCAGTGACAGCTGACAGTCTTGCACAGGTAAAAGGAGTTAAAAGACACTCCTTTATGTTACTATTCTAGCTATCTCTAGTATGAGAAAGAGACAGGGGCATGAGAATTAGGTTGTGATGCAGGTAGAAACTGAAAAAAGGAGTAATCACTTCAGATGGTCTGAAGATGCAACTATGGTTCACTTCTTAATCTGGGTCCAGCATGTACTCCTGAAGCAAACCTCCTGCTTACTCTGCTTTGATTCACATTACGGAGCTGTCTTGGAGTTCACAGACAGGAATCCTTTCAAATGAGATTAAATCAGGTGTGCATCTTAATCTCTCTAGTCCTAATTTGTATCGTCTGAGGGACCAGATCAAAACTAGTCTGAAGTCCACAAAAAGTGCATACTATGGCTGCTAGGTCCTCAACATGAACAGTTTTGATCTGCATGTCCTGTCCTTTGAATCTGCAGTACTTGCTCATAAAGAATGCCCAGTAAGAAAGTACATCTTTCAACTGACTATAGGTGAATCTGGAAAGATTTCTCAGGTTAGTGCCTAAGAAAAGGTGGCTGAATACGTTCAGTGAATCTCATATTTTTTTTTTTTCTGGTTTTGCCATTAGTCACCACATAAGCCTCCAGTTCCTTCTTGTCAATGTGTGGCAAAGCCAAAGTTCAGTTCCAAAAGATTACCATAGTCAAGAATTATTCGAAAATTGGCATGAAGTTGTTTCTTTCTTCAGTATTCATTGTGCACTTGCATCACTTTTTTCCTGGTAGGAATGTGTTCACCATTCATTACCACTTTCATGGTTTCCTCAGAATCCATTCTCTCTGCGTCAGTGCAAAGAGCAAGAAGCAGTATTGAGCTCTCTCACAGTTTTCATGTGAACCCCCAAAGACTAATCAGAAGACAAAATATGCAGAGGATAATGCAAAAGTGGACAAAATGTGCCACCTCAAAAAAATAACCTCAAGTGACAAGATAGAAGACCAGTGTTAGATAACTGCTGACTGTGGGCAAGGTAGGGAAAAGCAAGCTCTGTAAGAGATGCTTCAAGCAATGTCAGAGAGAACTGACAAGGCAATTTTTAATGGAAATTTAAAATATATGAGCCAGACACGTTTCTGTAATCAGCATACCCTGTAACTTAGAAAAAGAAAGCTAAAATATATAGACAGAGCATTGGACTATACCAGGAGTCCAAAAAGATTATAATTTATGTAGCTTTGAGGAATAGTAGATGTAAAGTGCAGACAGATTATAAGGATTGTAACCAAATGCTGGTCCATTTCAAACATCCATGAGCAAAGTACTATATTTATAAAAATAGAAGTAAATAAAAACTAAATGTTAATGTTCAATTTTCAACTCAGATATAAGCTAAATTTGTTCTGGCTTCAGAAATTATTTCATGTCAGCTAAACTGATCTAACTGTTGATATACATATGCTTAACCATAAGGAGATGTGAACTTAACCTGACACTGAGTTTCAGTGAGCTAAGAGTGAGCACATGGAGAATTACTCTGCTAACTTGGCTGTTGGACTAAACCTTTTTTCTATTTCTAGTGAATAAGTATACATCCATATAAAAAAAATAATACAGCCTTGTACCCTGTATATTATTATTTCTTTGGGGTAATAGGGATCGATGTGTTTTATAATTCACAATAAAGCAGTGGGAACGTTCATGACCTAAATTATATTGAGCTTCAAAACCCCAGATTTTGAACCATGAAGACTAGTTCTGCAATTTATCTTTAACAAACAATACTTCCTTACACCTCTTCGTAGATGAATAACATGGCACTTCCTGGCATTCAGAGAAACAAATGGTTAATGGTGAGGATAGCAAACTAATCTTTGTAGAAACAGTGGCCACCAAATAAATGTTTAACTAAAATAAATTTGCCCTAGATTTCTTTGGCAAAATAACCAGGACACTGAAAAGTACACACAAGTTTTCCCAGCACTTTTCATTCTCTTTTCATGGAAAACAATGCTTTAAATTTAAAGAAAAAGAACTCCATTCTCAAAATACTTTGCTTTCTATTAGAATTTCTTCATGAGAAATTCTACTTAAATCTGTGGAGGTTTTTCTAGGAAAAGTTTTTTGTCTTTAAAAGGCATTTTAAAAACTCACAAAATACATGATGAATCTCAGTTTAAAAGGTCCAAGTTCCATGGTTTTCCTTTTTCTTATTTTTTTTTTTTTATGATGAATCTTTAGCTATAAATATTTGTGGCTTCCACATAGGGTTGGGGGGAGCAGAAGTGCAAACCCAGCACCGGGAGGGTCTGTGGGAACATGGCTCATGACTGTTTTCAGCAAGAGGTATGTAATAGAGCTGTGAACCCAGTAGACTCTGACTGTAACTTTGGGGCAAAACTTTTATATTTCAATAGCCTTTACCTGCTGTCACCCATTTTGTGAGCAGTTTGACAGTCTCAGTCTGAGCATGTTCTGTGCCAGCCCTTGTCCAAATCAGAGATCTATAAGTATGCTGATAATATACAGACAAAGCAACCAGGATTTTTTAGCTTAACCTCTTCCCTTAGCAGATTTTTTTAATGGATAAGTAATGAAGGCTTACAGGACTGAAATATTTTTGAAGAGCCTGCCTAAGGCAAGTCTATTCCTCTCTGTGAATAAAAACTCAAAGGATGAAATCCTGGCTCGCTTGTAGTTGATGGCAAAACTCCCATTGACTTCAATGAGGATAGGATTTCTTCCAAAGTGCACGGAGTATTCCCAAGTCCAAATGTAAGCACACTGGCTTATTAATAAATGCACAATAACACAGCAAGCCAAAGGCAGTATGCATACTTAGACAGAGTGTGATTCAGTTTAAATGCCAATAGCAGACTTACATTTGGAATCTGTGAAGGATCCAGATGCCACAGCTAAGATCTGTCAGGTTCAGACATCTGGATTCACTGATTGCTATTCAAAAGGAAATAATTAATAAAGAAAAAGTGGCAGACTGGTGCTATATATCTAATGGCACAGGACTTTATAGTGATTATGAGCTATTTTTTAATGTTTAAGTAAGTGAGAGCTGGATTCTATTTGTGCAGTCCTTATTCCACCTTTTTCCAAGAGAAAGTGAAAAATAACAACTGGAGTTAGAGTTAACAGGGTGCATATGAATGTGTCAGGAAATTTTGAAATTGCAATTTAAAAACATGAAAGAAAATTAAGATTTTAATTAATTTGCTTTCCATTTTATAGCTTTCTCTACAAATTAGTTGGCATTTGTGTATATGTTTGAGTTAGAGATGAATATCCCACTATTGACTGCTTTCTACAAAAAATAAAGTAATATATGTTTTGTAGATTTGATTTAGTACGAGGACCTCTTTCCTGTATGGAGCATAACTGTGGCTGAGTGCAGTGGTCTGTTCATTTGCTCTGTGCTGGAAAGGAGCACCTCTGCTAATTAACTTGATGCAAACGAGAAAATTCTGTTATATAACAGTTGAATTTACATGTTACTTTTCAGTATCTCTTATTGAAGAGGAGCCTTGAAATGATTCTTCCTGCCTGTGAGTGCCACAGAAAAGATGCTTCACGACTTAAAAAAGAGAGAGAGGGAGAGGAGAGAGAGACGGGTCTTTTATGTAAGTGTTTTTTTCTGTTTTTATTTAATCCTATCTTTGGAGGACTGGTGACCCTAACCAGAGGTTGCAGCAACAAACTTTTAACAGAGGTCTGATAAGCCCGTGAAGTAATCACGTTTTGTCTAATCATTTCCACCTCTATGTCTTATACTGGAAGCATTTACAAGTGAGGGAGGGAGGTAGTCTGCTAAAAAAATTTCTTTGCACTCATTAATATATGATTTTTAGTTTAAGAAAACTATTTTATCCAGTTTTTACAATTGTAAGAACACCTATCATACATATATATATAAAAGACTTCCACTTGGAATTCACACATCTGCTTGTGACACTGAGCTTAGAGCAGTGCTCATTTCTAAACTTTAGGTATCAAACATGAGCAAATACTAACATCTTCTCCATTATAATTTTTGTTAAGAGGCCAAATCTTCACACGTGGACTGAGTAGTTGTCTACAGTGAATTCATTGTCCTGGATACAAGCAGTGCAATTTACCTTCCACTGCTTTCCTGATGGAATGGGTAAAGACTCCTATTTCAAATTATAAAAGGCAATTTGTATTTAGCCAGTCTCCCAAGTAGTAAATATTTTATTATTGGTTTAGAAAGAACTGGGAATGGTGACATAAACATAGAAAGTACATACAAAAACAACTTAAATATCGATGGAGCAGTAACTTAATCTCATATTTCATAGCTTTTCTTGTTAGGAGGAAGAGTAATAAAAGTTTAGACCAGTGAAGAGGGTGAAATTCAGCTCAGCTTATGTAACTGTAAACACAATCATTAGGCATCTATTTTAAGTGATATATCAAAGTTAAACTCTGTTAGATGCACAAAGTTAGATGAAATAATTCCTAGGCAATTAAGGTATTTATAATCTTGTTTAATTTCAGCAAGATTTAAGACTCCTGAAGGAAGCATTGTAAAAATTCTTAGACATGAAAATGATAAAATAAGCACTTTCTGAGATTTTATTAAATTGCTTTATACTTTGGAATTTAGGAGAGTGCATCTTATAAATATTTATTGTGTAAAATTAAAATCTGAACCAGCTGTCCAAGATAGTTTAATATTCAGTGGAAAGAAGCAGGCATGCATAGCACAAATCATCTGCTCTATTTTAAACTTAACTTTAGGAGGAGGTCAGTTATGCCTAGAGACCCCTTTTTCTCCCATTAGGTATGGGAAGAACCTAGGTTCTAGATGAAATGCATCTACTTGTATTATAAATGTTTGGTCAGATTAATCTAGATGGACAATTTAAGGATGGACAATTTAAGACTATAGATACCTAAAATGAAGTGAAAATATTCACACATTAATTCCATACCTGTAGGTAACTAAATGCCATTACAATGTTTCCAGAGGATGTAAATCAAGATAAAACAAAACCAACAGCAAAGTGGAGATGTTTTAACATAAAGCACTTTGCTATAATGTGGAATCTTCTGGTGTAGGCCATCCCTTTACAAGACTAGAAAGTTTCACGTAGCTGAAAGTAAAATACTCATGCTTCAGTAGGAAAATACCGTCCCAGGTTAAACAGGAGTAGATATCACAGAAAAGGACAAAATTAACTATCTAGTGTATACCTGAATGTTTTTGGAATGAGGTCGATAAATCAGTAATTTCCCACAGAATTTTTTCTATGGTTTGCTTTTCTCCTTTTTCTATTTGTAACACAAATCTGCTTGGTTTGTTGGAAACAAACATTCAGGTCCCTTGTCTGCATATGAAAGGATAAAAAATCATACCAGTACTTATCAGAGGAACCAACAGGCTTATACAGTACATCTTTTACATTTTAACCCTTTCATTTGCACCTCTCCCATTTTGTGTGCTCATCATGAGGAAGAGAGTAATTTAAAAATGTAAATCTTCTTTTTATTCCTTCTGTCTGAAATTCTAAAATACTCAGCATTTTCTCTGGCCATAAGGTGTGTAATGGAACTGGTCTGCCAGTAACTGCTTATCTGTGGATGAACTCTGGCCATAGTTGGAACACTGGGAGAAATCTGTTTTTACCCTACCTAGAAGAACACAAGGACTCATGGTGCTGCTGAAACTGAGGAAATATAACTTTAAAAGTGAGAAAATAATAAAAAAGAAAGCAAAAAGAATGGACATTTGATGCAACACAGCTTGAAAACCTTATGCTAATGGAAGAGGTGTGGTATGGAAATCTTGCATAGGTTTTACTGAACCAAAAAATTAAGAATATCTTGGCTTTATGTCAGGTTATTTCGATATGGGCCAAGTGCAGCCCCCCTACTCACACATACATCTGAAAACCAGGGTAATAATCTTCCGTGAATTTTTGTGCACCTGTCCTCATCTATCAAGATGCTGAACATCCTTTCCTCAAATGACTATTTGCTTACTCCTCAGCTCTGGAAACATCATCTGCTGTCTCCAGCTGGGCTACCAAAGAAAGAATCAGCATGGAAGCAGCGGTCACGTTTGTTGGCTTTGGTTTGACTGTGTCCTCAGGTTATGCTTTTGTCAAATGACAACCCTAGAATTCAGAAAGCCGACAATGTCCAGAGACTTCAGTAATGCTTGCAGCACATTTGACTAAAATTAGTGTAGGAAAAACAATAAGGTATTTAGTTAAGCAAGTTTTTTTAGGACACAAAACATCCTTGTCTACTTCCATAGAACATAGTGGTGGTGCCACATAGGGGTGATGAGACCATGTCAGCTGTAATGCAGCCTGCCTTAATATCCCTTGAAGTTCTTTGCATCAGGTCTGGCTCTTTTTTATCTAGTAAAATAGAATGTCTATCAACCGTATTGTGGCAAATTCCCTTATATAAATATATTGTTTATTTAGTTTCTTCTTTTTTAAATGCCTTTGTTATCTGTTAGGTTAACAAGTTTATGCTGTTTCTTTACTTTGATCTTCTTTTTATTCCATGCTCTTTGGTCCTTGACCCTTTCCTCAGTTAGACTGAGCTCAGCTTGAAATATATCTGTGTAGTAAGGACTGCAGTGCGTGGAGTTGATCATGAACTTGGTAGTAGTAGTTCTGCCCTCAAGCAGAGCCAGATCCGATCAGAGCTCAGTACAACATCGCTGCCCAGTCATTCACCCAGCTTCTAAGGTGGGGTTTGCTGCTTTCTCTCAGCTTTGTTACCAAGACCGATAACACTCTAAAATTGCCCTTCCCTCTATTTTACTGTTAAAAACCAAAATTGATACTTAGATTCTAGCAAGACATTACAAAATTAATATCTTAACAGATTTACTGATGCAGAAGTAATTGATGCTGTGCGTTTTTTTAACATCTGTAATTGCAGAAATACACTGTACTAAAATGAATGCAAATTCAAAGGCAAAGCATTTTTGATGGCACTGCTTACTTTCTTGGAGATATTCCATGGAAGCAGCTACTGCTCTGTCCAAGAAGCAATTGTTCTGAGCCTGTACCTCTCTCCAGGGTTTCACATGAATTCCCAGTCAATACAGGGCACACATTTCATGTACGGTGAAGTGATATGTCAAGAATTATTACCTTTAAGCAATTGCAGGTACTTGAGGAAATTTCACTGTTGTGGGCAGGAACTCTGAGAACTAATTTACACCAGTTTTCCAAGTACATTAGTGAACACAAAGCATCTCACTAGTGCCTTTAAAAATTCAGCATAAAAAAGAATGAAAGGTACCACTGAATGGCAATAAGTCATTAGTCTAACCAGGCCAACTGTTTTTAAAAAGTTAGGCTCCCAAGTCTGTATTTAGTATTGGAAACTAGTAGCCTGATTTTCATTGTGACTAACTTTTTAATCAGCTTTTTAAAATGTAATGTAGGTTACCAGATTCTGAAAAAATCTCCACGTTGTTGTTTAATTGCTTAAATATACAATCATATTTAGCACAGTTAGCAGCCTCATTTTATTTATCACCATTTTTCAAAATCTTGGCTCAGGTCTTTTACATCATTAACTTTTATGACTCTGTCTATATCAAACACCAATAAATATGTAACTTCAGATCGTCTCTCTTTTAACTATGTTCATGACATCATGAGTTTTTCACTGTTGAATTTATGCCTGTTCTAGTGAAACACAGTGTACATGGTATCCCCCCACATGACTTGGAAATAATTCCTTGGCTGACATAAGTAGCTAACTGTAAGCCAATGGAAAGACATATTTAAATATTCATAAGAATTATCACGTCTAATGACAACATAATAGATTAATAAACTCCCCCTGCAAATACCAGAGTAGTTGCTACTTTCTACCAGTAAAGTGTCAACATTACAACATTAAGTGCCTTATGAAGCTCTTTGCATGGCCGTCACATTGCCCAAATTCTAACAGAAAGACAAATTAAAGTTCAAAGAGAGTTTGATGAGTTCTTCTCTCATTTAGCAGTTCATTGAAATGTCTTCTATTCCTCATTTTTTTTCTTGCCACAGAATAGTACAAATTATCAAGCATATTCTAATAAACTGCAATCTGAAAAATTGTTTCTCTTAATAAAAAAACCCACTGTAGGAAAAAAATTTTGCAAATGTTTTGGGAGAAAAGCCAATGAAGAACAAAATAGGACCTAGCAAGGTGTGACTGTCAATAGAGGTGGCTAACCCTCCTGCTGAAGAAAGTTGGGATGAGGCATCGGTGGCTTCTTACAGTGTTGAAATCTACATGTGTGGGAATGACTGTCTTAAATCCTGTTCATCACTTCAGAACTTATTACATAGTTTAGAGGAAATTATTTTAAACATCTTTCCTCTACATTAATACTGTACATTAATACATTAATAAAAACAGTGGTTTATATAGGAAGAGTTCTTGGGAGTAGGCTGACTAACTTGGATTTATCAAATACTTCAGAAGAATAACATTGTCACATTAAACTAGATACCTCCTTGAAAACTGATGTTTTCTACCAGTTCCAGTCATTGTGGAAAAACAGGTCTGTTTTAATATTCTTTTGCATTATAAAAGCATGGATTTTTGTCTGAGGTGCAATGAGGCCAATTTCTTTAGTCAAGGCAAAAATCTTACTAAAGATTTTAAGGCAAAGAATCTCTCAGAGAAAGAATGTATCCAATTGTACAGCAAAACTCCTAGATTTATTACTAAGATTGCATGTACTTTTGCGTATTCTGGTAGCCCTGTGTACATCATTAATAGCAGAAGTTATGAAGTCTATACACAAAAGAGTAATACCCCTCTAGGCACCTAAATTCCATCGATAAACTGTTCTTGGTGCCTTTGAAAATCTTGCTTTTTGTCTTCCTCTCTTTTTATGCATTCCCTGACATAATCATGCATCTAATAAGAGAATATAGAACATGCAGGACTGGGCCTGAGTATTTCTATGTAACAACAGTTTAATAATCTGTGTTTTTCTGCATGGTTGCCAGCTGTTCACACCAGACACGGTTCTTATTTTAGAAATAAAAATCTTGAAATCTTTGGTGTAGGTTTTAAGTGGGATTTTTGGTCTTATTGTCTTTTTAAAATCTATTAATGTTTGAGGAAAAATACCTTCTGATGTTGCAATGAGGGGCTTCACCTTTCAAGGTAATGTTTAACTTTAGGTGTAAATGTACGCAAACAGAATTTTTTCTGTAAGAACTCTGTAGAGTTAGTCTACTGATCTTGTCAAAGAAGTAACCACTGTGTGTTTTCATTGTTCTCTTAATTCATTTTGCTTAGCAAAGTTCTGCAGCATTTCTGAATGAAAGGAATCTGGAAAGGACTACTGAAATCCTTAGGACCAGACTTCTGCCTGCTATCACACGCAACTGTGTTTTCTTATGCCAGTCAGAAATGTATTAAAGTAGGCTCTAAAAATGTTTCATTTTGGCCCCTTAGATACCACCATTCCTTTGCAAAGGCTTGTAGACTGTTGCATAATTTCCAGCTTTCAGCCTTGATGTACCTTTGACTGCTTTATTTTAGGCCTGTAAAAACACCACCCTTAAGCTTCTGTGGCTCTTCTCTCTTCCTGTGGATTTACAGGGATCAGCCATAACCCTCTGACTTTTCTAGGACAGAAGTGTCAGGCTGCTTTGTCCCCTTTTGGAAAAACACTTTTTGTTTCCGTATTGATTCAAATAGTCCTTCCACTCCCATCTAGTTTGGATTCATGTTTGCTGAATATGAGTAGATTAGAATGTTCTACCTGAACTCTCAGCAGTACCAGGGAAAATAATCAGTAATTACTGTTATGTTCTAATGAGTAATAAGTAGTATATCCCTATCATTAGTACAAATACTTTCACTGATAAAAGACTAAGATGGCAGCTGCTCTCCACTTATGTCACAGCACACTATTCAGTTATCCTGCCCATAAAGAATATATACAAATCCTTCCCTTCCTCTCTTTTCCCCCCAATATACAAGTTTCTAGCTTAAAGCAGAAGTTCCTCCTTTCTGTTCTTAAATGAATGACCTTTCTCTTTGTACTACAAAAATTCATGCTGTTCCTAATGTTCTAGTTCTTAACATCATTTAGTTCCTTCCTGGGTGACTTTCTAATCTTTTTTGTGTTGACTATAGGCTAAATCCACAGAAAGTTCTAGTAGGATTCAATAAAATTTTTAAATTTTCTGGTTTTGTTGAGTAGCTCACCATCTCTGATGGCATTGTCATTGCTAAGTACCTCCCTGTATCACCAGAAAGTACCAGAGCAATTCTGTTCCTGCATGTGCCCCAGACTTTGATAGTGAGAACTGAGGCTGATGTTAATTTACTTTTCAGACCAAGCTTAACAGTATTTTTCTATCAACTCCTTTCTTCCTATCCTTCTTTTCCTTTCTTTTTTTACAGCACTCATACTTTCCCTCTGGAGTTTTGGCAGTTCTCCCTTAACCCTTCCAAGATGTAACATTTTTGCTGATCTGCTCCTTTTTCTTATTCATTGTTAATGTTCTGCTTATTTTAATAGTATTTTCTGACATAGTTATTAATTCAGTTAGGCTTTGAGTTCTTCTTTTCAAGTGTTTTCATCTTGTTTAACATGGAAATTTCAAAGTGGTATTGCAGTAAAGAAGTTACGTTCTTCTTTCACATACTTAAGATCATGCTCTTCATTGGAATTTTTTCCCTGAGAACAGTTTTCTTTCCAGAAATGCTTGCTGATGGCTGAACATTTCTGTTTCTTAGGAATAATAACCAATAATCTACCTTTTTTCCTTCCCTTGTCAAATCTTTATTCTCCTCCTTTAGAAGAAAAAATCTCTGCAATTTCACTAGAAGAATCACTGGAAATAACACCATTTTCCTGAATGTTTTCCCTGAACTGTCATAGTCTAGACCTGTTCCAGTATGAAACCAGCAGAATCATTGCTCTCCAGTGTACCTAAAAATGAATAGACAGTTTTTCAGGCTTCCCCAGATCCATCTCTCATATCCCTAATTTTGGCAAACGTTGCATACTTTTGTTCACTGCACACACTTTGATGACAAGATATAATGGCTTTGATGGCTTATTCAATATTTCTTGGTAAGATGCTTCCCAGCGTTTTAGACCTGACATTTCCTGGAGTTGAGAGGAATCTCAGCATTTTTCCTTCCTGCTTTTCTTCTGTCCTCAGGTCATGGCATTCCATTTAGTCATGCGGTTCTTTGTATATTATCTTCATGTCTCCTTGGACTCTATACTCCCAGACTACACTTAAACTGGTAAACTAAACGGAACTATGGCAGTTGGGCCTTACTTTTTCTCACAGCTAAATAGCACAGTCAACAGCATGTTTTTAGCCCAGTGCAACAAACACTTGCCTAAATAACACCCAGGCACAGCTTCAGACTACTCTCAAGTCAGGAGCCATTCCCAATACACATGTTGCATGTGAGCACCCTGTTTGGTGACATGAGAGAATTTAACTTGATGGACATGGACTGTGCCACAATCCTTGGACACACACCCAGAAAGCGATCCTTGGCCCATTTCATTTTTTAGTACAAACCAACCCAATTATCCTCATTACCCTTTTCCTCAGGAACTAGTTTCATTTCTGTTCTTCTTTGCAGACATTTTCTGTTTATGTCTCTTTCTTATTCTCCATCACAGCAAATCTGTTTGTCAAATCAGTCTTTCTGTAATAAGGGGTGTTTTAATTTCTCTTTATGGAAGTTGCTATCTACATCTCTGAGCATCTTTAGGTGTGTGGATTTTTGAGCAGCCCATTCACTCGCCCAACTTCTTAGTTCCATCCCTATTTGAACACCACCTTTCCATTCACCAGACTTTTTTCCCTTTACATTCTATTTTTTAAAAAATATATAGCTTCATTCAGGTCCCTATCCAAAGATAATATATTTTCTAGCTTTCTGGACCTTCTCTCTCGTAACTATCATCATCTTCTCTCTCTGGACCCTAACTTTAAAGAAATAGGGAAAAATTCCCATCCAAAGTAGCCTATTTATGGTCTGTTTGACTGTTGACCATTTGGTGTTTCAATCTAATCCTACTTCTGTGCTGTGGCTGAGTTACATGTCCATCAGCAGTGATTAAAGGCAGAATGCTTCCAGCACAGACTCAACTAAGAGCTGACATGGAAATGTAAAGCCCATGTGTAATTTCATTTCAAAATAATTTTTTACCAAAGTGTAAAGTAATGGGAAAATTTCAAACACTTTCCTAACATAAACGTCAAATAACTTAAATTCAACATTAGGCTTGATACTAATCCCATGAAACTGTATAATAAAAATGCTAGCATCTGAACTTTTAACTTTTAAGCACAACTTCCATTTCAAAAAACTGGAGAATTTTTACATTCTCAGCTTTACCTGTTTCAAGCTTTACCATCCATTACCAAGGAACCTGATTCCCCACTCTTCATTCTTCTTTAATGTACATTCTACACTCTTACTTGGGTGCATTGGGAATTATTTTGCTTAAGATACAGGGAAACAAATGTCTATTGATGTAAGTATACAGGGAAACAAATGTCTATTGATGTAAGTCTGTTGAGAGAAAATTTTATGTGAGAACATAATTGAATCTTTGGAATTTATTTTCTAGCCCTACTAGAATCATGCCTCATGAATCAGTATTCAGACTAAAAGATGGATTTTTATAGAATATAAAGTAAACATACAGAAACATCTACACTCTTTTCACAGCATTGTCAGGTGATTCACAGAGAAATGCTAGAAGCTATCAGGAGTAGTTGTAGAATTACCTTCCTCTGAAGGAAACTTCCTATCTCACATGCTTAAGCATGAAAATTTGGATCATTTCAGAACTATGTTGTTTGTGACGTAGGTGCCTGAAGGTAATCTAAATGTCTAAGTTTCCATTATAGTCAGTAGAGATCTACGTGTTTAATCAGAGGCCTCATCATGACTGTCTGATGCTATTTTGAGTTTCCTTATGTTATTGAAGTAATGGCAGCTATGACACAGTATCTATAAGAAGTACTTACCCTTTTGAAGAGGTGGCTGAAAACCAGCAAGATAGTCTAGCATATGAAATGACTTAGGATGTCCAAGTTTTAGCAAATACATAAATTACATCCTTTCTGTATCCTTGTATTATTGTATCTGCCTGTTTCAGTCTCTTCTGTTTGTATTTAGATCACCAGCCTAGTCAAGGAAATAAGTTCTCTTTTTTTTTTTTTTTGTCTTTGTAAAACATTACTGTGATAAGGTTCCAGTCCAGCTAGAACATCCAGGACGTAAACTAAACCAAGACGTACATACACGAAGATACTCAAAAAAGAAGTTTTCAAAGCTATATGTGGATCATGTTTAATACTTGTTTTTATTTAGTTAGTTTTGGATTTATATTCAGATTTATTGCCAACTTTCAAACTCACTGAAAGCAAGATTAAATAGACTTGGGCATCTAGTATCATTTTTTACTCAGTGGATTATCTTCTCTGACCTTCAGTTGCTAACTGAGAAGGTTGCAAAATCTCCTGAAAGATCCATCTCATCTCCAACTACCATACGTAAGTCCTTGATACCCAAAGAATTGAAAATAAAATTGGATGGCTATGTTTCAGGAACTGACTCCACACACAAGCATCTCCCATATGTCTTCTAGTACTGCAAGAAAAGGAGACTCTCAGTGCTTTTCATCTTTCTCTATATTTGTAGTTCGTTTGTTTGCCTTTATCTTATCTCTTCTTATCTCCTGTTCAAAGCAAACAACTACAGTCTCTTGGTCTCTCCCCGATAGGAATATTTCCCATGGCTCTGACCTGCCTGTTTCTGCTCCTTCTAAGTTTCCACTATATGTTCTTTGAACTGGAACCACAGGAACAGAATAATAGCTCTGTTTGCTTTTATTTGTTACTGTTGAGAAAATACTGTTGTTTGCATAACTGGAATACTGTTTTATAATATTTTGACACTATTCTGCATTCTCTTCTTTATGTTACTGCTTTGCTTTTTTGCCCACCTGTACACATTGACCACAATTCTGAATTGTTCACACCAAGGTGCACGTTCTCTACCCCCAAATCCTTACCATTACAGTGGCATACATCTCTTCTAAACTTACCATCTGAACATTGTAGGCCTGAAGTCTACACTAGACTAGGAAACAGTGCACAAGATTGCATCATGAGTGTAGGAAATGGGCAGAGGTCTATTTCAGGAAGCCACATAGTAAAACACTTTGAAGTTATACATGGTTTAAAGCAACAGAAGTGGCCATTTTAATGAGCTGAAGTTGTGTGTGATGAGAATCTGCTAGGATGTTTTTGCAGAGGAATTCTGGATAGGATAGTGCATTCCAAGCTCTTAGTGAACAGGAAGATGAAGAGAAGATTTCAGCAGCCTAACACCAAAGCAAGACTTAGCAAAATGCTAACTCTGAGAAGAAGAAGTAAAGGTAACATTGGAATGGTGCGAGGTACAGGTGATGTGCTGAAAGTGAGAAAATGGGAAGAAGAAATGAAAGAATAACACTGCAAAATAGAATTCTTTAAGTGAAATTATGTCAATGGAAAATTAAACTGAGATACTGGATACAAGGGGAATGATGATGAAAGGTCAAGGAGTAGAAAGGCAAATGATGAAGCTGTCAGCAGAGAAGTAACTGCTGAGAGCATCAAGTAGAAACAAGGAGGCAGCTTCAGAACTGAACCAAATCATCATATCAGATAGAGTAACATAACTCCATCATTGTCAACCAATTCATTCATGCAGGTGAAGTGGCTCATAGTGTTACTAGGGACCCGCTCCCTTCTCATTAAACTATGTTATAACTGGCATGTTGATATGTTGGGCTTTTATGCCAAAAAGTATAATACAGAAATTTTCTTTCTTACCAACTAAATTAAATATTTAGATGTTTTATTTAACTTGATTAAGAATGTTTTCAGAGAACTTTTAAAAAAATTAACTTCTGGAAGTTTTCCTTCTGTTATAAAAAACAGCTGAACTAAATAACACCTGAACAGCAGGATGTTCTTTTTTCTATTCTGCTGCTATTGAAAGATGAACTTTAGCCTATTTTGTAATTTATACCTTCTATTAGTGTTAATTTGAGTGATCAGCATAATGAATCACTACATTGTTGATAGCAGAGACAATTGGACAGTTATACACAAGCATAAAACAAATTATTCCATCTTCACTGAGCACTTTACACAAAGGAGTTTTAGCTTAAGTGGCAATAGTTCACAGCCCATTATTATGCAGAGAGATGCATTTTTTGAAGATGTCATGGACTGATTTTCAAACCCTCAGGCTCCAAAACAGAAGCTGTATACAGAAGGAATTCAGTGCCAAATGTGAGAATTTGACCAGGTAATTTGATGCTTAAAATTAATATCATGTTACTATGTCACTCAAGCCCCTGGGACATCATCAAATATGTAGGCAATGCCGATAAGGGTTAGCATGCTTATTTCCAACACCATTCTTTCTGACTGTATGGTGGAGTTAACAAAGATAACATGATTTTACTAATGAAAATGTACTAATACTGGAAATAAGTTTTAACCAAAACTTCAAATTTGGAAACACCTTGATTTTGGCAGAAGTTTGTACTAATCAGTGCATGGAAGTGTATATCTGTAGACAAGCGAGGAAATAACCATTCCACATCCAAGATGTTTACAGTAGAACTCCTATTTACTATGTAAAATAATAGGGACAAGTTAGTATTCTGAACAAATACACTTATGTCATGCTGATTTATATTCCATCAAGGTCATACTCCACCAAAACTGAATTTCAGTTGCAAACATATCTCTTACTAATGTGGATTTTAGGAGACACATGTCTCTTCTTATCATAAGATGACACATTTTATGAAGGAGACACGTCTCCTTCAGCAATACAATAACAAAACAAAACAAAAAAATGTCTCATCCTGGTTAGAAGACTGCTACTTTTTTCTTTTTAAATCCATATTGATAACTTCCATATACCCAGTGCAAGCTGTTGAACTCATTTTTCTGAGAACAATTAATTTTTTATTATGGCCACATGCATAGGTGGATTTAGGGATATACACTTCACTGACTCACCACAGACCCACAACAGACAGTATAGATGACAAAAATAGCCTTCCCCTTTTCCTCTCTTCCTCCCTCCTTCCTCTCCTTCTCTTCCTCTTTCTTTCCTTCCTTCCTTGCTTTCTTCCTCCCTTTCTCCCTCTTTCCCTCTTTTTTCCCCCTCCTTCCCTCCCTTTTGCTCATTAATACTGTGGCTTTACCATTGCCTATTAATGGCTTATCAAGTACAGAGGTGTCTTGTGTTAGAAAGTTGCATTCTTAACTGAATGAAGGGAGCGAAAGAGCACTCAGAAAGAAATAAGAGGTCATATATAAGCTTGACATGCTATAGGTATATAAAGTCCTTAAAAAGATAATACGGTAGAACTGACAGGGTGACTTCAAACAGGGGTTTCTGAAATAAAAGCAGTATATGAAGAGGATAATACTTATCACTGCAATTTTGCTGGACAGAAAAAAGTAATAAGAAATTAACAAAGAACAGGAAAGAGGATATTTACCAGTAAAATGAAAAATTCATGAGGTACAGACAAATGCTTTACTTAAAAAAATACATTTAAAATGTTTATTTGACAGCACATTTTAGATTACTTGTACCTGCAGAGAGGAAGCACATAGTATTTTCCTGCATCACAACATGGCCCCAGATAAGTAATGATATAAATATTTAGTGTAAGAATGAAAAATATCTTTCTTTAAAATATGAATTTGATTCCTGTCAGTTGTACATTAATCTAGGCTGCTATGTATTGAGTTTAAAAAGGAACCCAGAAAGAGGGTAAAAAGACCTTTCTTCTCAGAAGAATTTTCTAAAAATTAGCAATTTTGGTTATCATCAGTAGAATTGTGCTGTTTAATCAGCAAAATACTCAAGTGTATGGGTAAGCTGAAGCTATTTTAATGGTACAAAGCAAAGGCTCTTTAGGGTTAAAAGGCAGGGTTTTTTCACAAATCTTGGTGATTTGGGCTGTCCAAGAATTTAAAATCACAACCACTACAATAATGTTTCTAATTTTAAAAACATTTTTACCCTGGGAAGGAAACTGAACCCACTGCTCATTAAGCCTGTATTTACAAAGGTGACCAGAAAGTGGAAAGCCTTTGATGTCAGTACCAGTAAGATGAATGACATGTCCCCTTTCTTTGTAACTTTTCAGAGCCTCAAGCTTAACAGGTGCAGTTCATCATCCAGTAATGAAATTTATAACATGGGCCATATACAGATTAAAGTTCAGTCCCCACCTGACAGCTGTATCTACTATCACTCTTGTGGCTTCATACATTTCGTTATCATTTTTGGTAATGTCATGCAAAAAGTACTGAATCATTTTATTTTCTTCCTTGTAAAATATTGGTGCCTTAGTAAAATGGGGGTGGGGGTGGGGGTGTGTGGGGTGGGGTGGGGGTGGGGTGGAAATCTCTTTCTCCTCCTCAGATGAGACATTAGGTAAACCTAACTATTTCCTTAACTACCATGTGCGAGCTCAGTCCACAGAGCTTTCTTGTGACCTTCAAGCAGCTAGGATCTCACACGGGGCATTTTCTGAATTATTAATTATCTAACATTAGGAGAAAGCTAGTTGTGACAGCTTCCTATGCTCTGTAAGGCAAATTAGTCTTCTTCTGGTTCTATTCCCTATTGCTAATGTAAGACAGAATTTTTTTCCCTATCTAAGGAAAACAGTGCCTTAAAAAGGCTTGGGAACGATCTAGTAAATTTCCATGTAATATTGTGTAGAAATTTGTGTTGCAAAATACCAGTCAGTTAAAACTATCATACTGGTGGATCAGCTCGGACACTGAGTGAAGGTGGCCTGTCAGACTCTTTTGACTTCGAGTTATTATTGAACAGCTCTCAAATGCAGAAAGAAAAATTAACTGCTCAGAGTGGTGGAAAAATGAGCTCCCAAAACACGGGGAAAAGATCTAAACATTACTCCTCAGTGTATTTGTGAGCAGCAGAAGC